>NC_133140.1:31557945-31646052 GCF_048418815.1 Hemitrygon akajei
GTCCGGTCTGTGAAATCAGCATTCTGGTTCACAGTCCGGTCGATGTTCCTTATTCCATGCTTTCCGGTTTTCCCCAGTTTCTGTTGAGGTAGCTGATTCTTGTTTGGGCTTGCTTCATAAATATCGTCAGGTTTAACCCTCGGGCTGCTGGATTGTTCCTGTCCTAACTCCTTGTCTGTATCACTTTTCTTCACCTACCTCCTGGAGATTAGCCTAGCCTAGCTTTGCCTTGCTTTGCATCGCTTCGCCACGCCTCGCCTCTGCCTGGAGCTTTGCTTCGCCTTCCCTCTGCCTGGACCCTTGCCTCTCCCTGGAGCCTTGCCATGCCCATGTGTCTGCCTGGAACCTTGCCTCGACTTGCCTCTGCCTGGAGCCTTGCCTCTCCCTGGAGTCTTGCCATGCCCATGTGTCTGCCTTGAACCTTGCCTCGACTTGCCTCTGCCTGGAGCCTTGCCTCTCTTTGTCTCTGCCTGGAGCCTTGCCTAGACTTGCCTCTGCCTAGAGCCTTGCCTCGCCTCGCCTTGCCTCTGTCTGGAACCTTGCCTCGTCTTGCCTGTGTCTGGAGCCTCGCCCAGTTTGGAACAGTCTGTCTGTGTCCACGACTTTGCAAGGTAGGTCAGGCCGTTCTGCCGCCACCTAGCGTTGGGAAATGTCTCGTCATGTTCAGCGTTCTGTGTTATGAGTCCAGCCGCTACGTCTTGTACCCAAGGAGGGGTCCAGGCTTTGTGTTTTGCGTTCCTGTCCTCACTCGATCCAGGCTCAGTGTTCTTTGTTCCTGTCCAAGCCACGGCTTTGTGTTTCCGTCTTGTCATGTGCCTCGCCCAGCCCAGGAAATCCTTGCCCAGCCCGGTGCTGGGGTTCCCTGGACCTGCGTTGGGGTTCCGTTGTTCTGTCCAGGAGTCTCACGTCCAGACCTGTTGCCTCTGCTCACCCTGTAGCTACGTCTCGCTCAGCCCAGGAGTACCTTGCCCAGACCAAGCTGGGGGTTCCCTTGTCCTGTCCATGAGTCTCACGGCCAGTCCTGTAACCTCGTCATGTCGTCGCCTATTTCTGGGTCCGAGCCCGATTCAAGACCCAAGTTCTGGGTCGTTGTCCAGTCTCGTTCTCGGAGCCCAAGCCCAGGCTCCTAGTTCCCAGTTCCATGTCCTGGTTCCGCTATCCTCGTCAAGTCCTAGCTCAAGCCCGGTATCCTTGTCTCGTCCAGGGCCTGTGTCATGTCCTACGTCCTTTCTTCCCCACTTTCCTTGCTCCCTTCTCACACCTAGTCCTGTTCCTGGTAGTTCAGTGTCTGTGTCTTGCATTTGGGTTCACCCGCAAAGCCCTCTTTATGACAATGGTAGTAACAGAAATCCCAGGGCACCAAAAAGGCAAGAGAAATGCATCGCAACCTGTGTACCTGTCCCAGCCAACATTGAAACAGAGGTTGCTACGCACATGGTCACACTAAATGAAATCAGGTTTAGCCTAATCATAACATTTGACTGAAAAACGTCGACGTTGGTAAGTAGATTTATATATCAATCACGTGTCTAGATATGTACTCTTGAAGAAAATTGTGTTTCTCACAGAGCTCCTCAGCTATTAATAACTTCCCAATTGCCCAATAGAGCAAAACAAATCTGAAATATGCCAAGTATTTATTTGGCCAAAGGTCCGTAAATTGACGTATTAATTCCTGGTAAGATAGATGTATGTGTGACACAACAGGGTGAGCAACCTGATATAATATTACATTATTGTTGTACATCAGGTGGAAAAGGTGCGGGACTGAGGAAGGTCGGAGTAGGTACAGAGAACTCCGGCAGATAAATAAATCCTCTGTCTGATAATGATAGAAACGTACACGCTTGGAAACAAGAGTTGATCGCTCAGACCTGTTCTGTTGGATATGCTGTCTGGGATTGGTGTCCTGTTGAGAATCATTCATTTACTTCCTTCCCTAGGTCACTTCACATCTCAAATCTAGCCAATTCCTGCACTTTTAAACATTGTTACCATATTTATTTTCAAGTAAAAATGCACAGTTATATCGTGTTCCTAGTTGACAAGATCTTTGCACGCTTATCGTTCTTATTCATTTCTTTATCTGTTCATAAAAAACACAAATAGTCGTTTGTTATTTCTCTGAAAAGCAAAGGCACAAGAGTAGACCAATTTCTCCAGGAATTGCGAAGCGTTGATAATATTTTCCAACGTGCTTTTCAGGGCGTATTTATTATCAACGCAGCTCAACGTCGTTTTGAACGAATCAATGTTTGCTCGCATTGGAGAATGCCCTGCGTAAAAAAAAAAATAGCACTCTCTAATACTGATGCAATAGCACGTCTGTACTATATTGATCTGACAAAAATATTGCAGTACAGTCTAATGAAGATGGAAAATAAATGCAATAATAATATAAATGATAACGGTTTCAGAGATTTTAATTATCTGTAAACTTGTAAATTCCTCCGAATCATCCCAATCAAATCCATTCTGTCACGGCGACGGCCTGCAGATGGCGCCATCAGTAATTGCTACGCTGTTATGACGAAAAACCTCCACACCGCCCCCGGCCCAATTCTATCGCTTTGAGTTGTTACACTATTTTAGAAACACTCCTCTAATAATAAACAATCCAATAAATGTTATGTTATGTGTTTATCCTTAAACGATATCTTATTCTCTAAACGCCAGACGTAATGTTGAACCTTGGCTTCTCACTTTGATTCACTTCAGTATTAGAGGACGAAATTTCCGTTAAAAATGCTTCGGCGAATCACTGAGGATGCATTCCACGCAAAATGGGTTTAACTAAATATCTTAAATAAATGTCGCTTTGCCCTGCCGACTGAGCAGCATTAATCCCATGGTAACACGAGTGCATCTGCAGATGCTGGGAATAAATAAAAACACAAAATTCTGGCAGAACTCAGCAGGCCAGACAGCATCTATGGGAGGAGGTAGTGACAACGTATTGAGCCGAAACCCTTCATCAGGAGTGAAGTAACATGGGATGGTCGAAGAGGGATAGGAGGTGGGGGGAGGGATGAAGTAGAGATCTGGGAAATGATAGGCTGATGGGAAATGGGCTAGGAGGAATGTTCATGCCGGCAGGTAGGAGGCTACCTAGGCGGGAAATAAGGTATTGCTCCATCAACCTGCGTGTGGCCTCATCGTAACGGTAGAGGAGGTCATGGACAGACATATAGGAGCGGGAGTGGTCTGTGGAATTTAAGTGTGTGGCCACAGGGAGATCCTGCCACTGTTGGAGGACTGAGAGTCGGTATTCGGCGAAACGGTCTCCCAGTCTGCGGTGGTCTCCCCGATGTATATATGTCCACATCGGGAGCACCGGATACAGTATATCACCCCAGTTGACTCGCAGGTGAAGTGGTGCCTCAGTTGAAAGGACTGTCTGGGGCCTAGGATGGTGGTGAGGGAAGAAGTGTGGGGGTAAGTGTAGCACTTCTTCCGTTTTCAGCGTTAGGTGCCTGGAGGGAGGTCGGTGGGAAGGGATGGGGGGGGGGATGAATGGACATGGGAGTCGCGTAGGGAGCGTAGGAAAGCCGAGAGTGGGGGGTAGGGAGCTGTGTCTGGTGGTGGGATCCTGTAGGAGGTCCTGTAATCCCATGGTATCGTTTTCTTGGATGATAACGATATTTCCCATTAACTGTGCAATATAAATCGCTTAATCCACCTTCATAAAACATGTGTGAGTCGCCCCTTATTATATGTTTTTACAGAATTTCGCAATTAGCAAATTGGATCAAACTTTTCTCGCTCCGCTTGCAAACACTCCACCACTCCGTCCCATCTATCACCGGTCGCACACCTCCTTTTCACATTTATATATTACGCATCTTCCCTGCACTCTAAATCCCGAGTCTCCAGCTCAAAACATCAAACGCCCGCATACCTTCCCACGCACTGCCTGGCCCACCGAATTCGTCGTGTAGTTTCTTTTTATTTCAATTATTGTTTCTCATGTTCTAGGATGCTTATAAATATTCCGAGGAACTGCGGAGTTGAATACTAATTCCATGCAAACACAGCATCTTTTACTCTAAAGCTTTACGTGTATATATTTAAATATCATGTTAAGATCGTGTTATTTTAAAATAATAATGCTCATTTTGCATAAAAACGAGAATTTCAGTTAATTACCAAAGTTGCGCATAAACCTACGCGACCTCCGTTTTGATGTCTCTTGGTTTCCTTCCATTTTTTCGGTTGTGCATTCTAACCAGGATGTCCATCGAGTTTTCATTTCAGGCTTTTCTGAATTTGGTTAATGGTATTGCAGTTCATGTCTTTTGCCACTAGCACATTATTGTAGCTCTGCAAGTCATGTATGCTTGTGTACTGCTGATAGTGAGTCTTTCATTGCGTGTTTCTCATTAAAACCACGAATTAAGTAATATTATTTTTCTGGCAGAATGTGTGTTTGCAGTTTACATTTTTCGATGATGTTGCCTCCTGGGTGCTGGGATCCAAGTGTTTGAAAGCTGAAATTAAGCAAATAACATGAGGAAGACTTGGCCAGACAGGAACTTGCTCCAAGGAGGGGACAATACGAAACATTGCTGTTCATGTCCGAGTGAAAATCTATCAACTTGAAGTGGTAAGACGATTTCTCTCTCAGCCGATGGAGCCGAGCCTATCATCCCTGTCCAATGGTATCAAACAGCCGCATTAATTTTGCAGTCCAATACAGCTTCTTAATATCTCAGCAAAAGAATAAAGAACATTCAGTCGAGATGCTTATACTGTCACGAGAGGCTGGATAAACTTGGGTTGTGCTCACTGGGGCGTCGGAGGTGTGGGCTGATCCGATAGAGGTTGACAAGAATATCAGAGGCATAGATAGTGCTCAGAGAGTATTTGCTGCCCAAGTTTGAAAAGTGAAATAGAATTGAAGGTGAGAGGGGAGGGTTCAAAGGAGATATGAAAGGAAAGCTTTCAAAGTCGTCGATGCCGGGAATGCCCTCATTGCCAATGGTGATGGCGGTAAGTACAAGAGGGGCTTTTAATAAAAGCCTGGATAGGCACCTGGATATAAGGAAGATGAAGGGATATGGAAACAACTTAGGTGGGTGCGATTAGTGTTTGGGAGTTTTGGTTTGATTTTTAGCTGGGTTCGCACAGCATTGTGGGTTAGATGGTCTGTTCCTGTGCTGTTCGCTTATGGAAAGACATTGTTGAAAACATTTGGGATGCATGGTCCCTTCTGGCAATCCCCCACCTTGATATTTACGTCGGGTATTTGTCCTTAATCCCCTCGTTTAGTTTCCAATCACTCCCAGGTTCCGCTAACTACACACACCTGCTCTCCATCAGAAAATTCAGGATAAAGACCCTGTTATCACAACAAGGAGCTGCCAGTTCGTTGGTCGACTCTGGTGTGAGTAACCTCGTTTCATGGATCTTAGAACTGCCAGTTCTAAGTCTAGCATCGCTCGTGGATACCGATTCAACGCTCGCTACGTCAATAACGCCCCCCGACTTTGTCTACGCGCCCGTGTTCTGCACTTGGGTTCATCCACCACAGAACGAACTGGCCAAAATGAAGCCAGCGGACACGGACCACGTACAGCAGGCTCTCGCCGGTCAGGGCTATCTACAGCGCGCCCACGACCAACTACTTAGGGAGGTCATGCAAAACATTCGGACGCTGTCCACGAATGTACGGAAGGTCAGTGAGCAGGTGGACCGAGTTTCCGCTTCCCCTCCAAGAATCCGGACTACCCAAACCGCACAGATCGTGATGGCGTCGCCCCTGGGATCAGCACCACAGTCCCCTCGAGAGCCATACGTACCCGAGCCCGAACCCTGCACTGGCGACCTGGGGAAGTGCCGCGTCTTTCTGTTACAATGCTCTCTGGTCTTTGAGCTACAACCACGACTCCACACTTCAGATAAATCGAAGATTGCGTATATCACGGGGCTCTTACGGCGCGATGCCTTGGCTTGAGCAACCGCGATATGGGATAACAGACCAGATTTATGTTCCTCTTTCCCCTCCTTTGTTGCAGAAATGAGGAAGTTCTTCGAACAACCCATTCGCGGTAAGGACGCCGCTAAACGGTTGCTGACTCTTTGTCAGGGTTCGCGAAGCGTGGCAAGGTATTACATAGAGTTCCGAACATTAGCCGCAGAATCGGGGTGCAATAACGAGGCCCTACGGGAGGTGTTTCGACAGGACCTCGCAGATAAGATAAAGGATGAACTGGCAGCGAGGGACGACACCGACTGTCTGGACTTTCTGAGCTCGCTAGCCACTAGATTAGATAATCGACTTCAAGAGCGGCTGAGAGAAAGAAGCAGTCGCCTCGCTCCTCCGGGAAGCCCACGGTCAACCTTATCAGCCCCAGCCAGCCTCCCTTCCCCAGCCGCTCCAAATGGAGCTCCTGTGCCGACCGTCCCCTCACCCCGGAGGAGGAACCGATGCAGCTGGGATGGAACCAGTTCTCCCCGGCCGAACGACTTCGGCGGTGAAGAGCTAGGGATCGTTCCTATTGTGGCCAGCAAGGACATTTCCAAGATGCCTGCCTTCAGCGGCCAAAAGTGAGGGATCACCAGTGGAAAAGGAGTCTTTGATAGCCGGACGAGACTCCCTTCAGCCCCCAGACTCAAATGCAGATCCCGGCTACTGTGAATTACCAACGATAGTCTCAGTTTGGTGGATTCCAGTGCCGAAGGCAATCTGCTGGACGAAGACATATCCTTCCAGGCTGGAATACCTCCCCAGCCTCTAACTACCCCACTAGAGGCCCGGGCCCAGGACGGAAAACTTCTGGCTCGGGTGACCCATTGGACGCCGCCCCTGACCTTGATCTTTTCCGGCAACCATCGGGAGGAGGTATGATTCAGTTTCATTCGCTCACCTCAAGCCCCGGTAGTTCTAGGGTATCCATGGCTGATCCAACACAATCCTCACATCGACTGGTCCACCGAGAGGATAGCCAAGTGGCGCCAGTCTTGCCACCCCAACTGTCTGTGGTCAGCCCCATCTCCCAGGGAAGCTACCGCGACTCCGCCTGTCCCGGAACCCCTCAATTTGTCCCGAGTCCCCGAGGACCAATACCTGGGACTGGTATTTAGAAAACAACCGGCCCTTTCCCTGCCTCCGCACCGCCCATGGGATTGTATCATCGATCTTCTCCCCGTGGCATAGCTACCCCCCAGTCCCCTTTTTAACCTATCCCGACAGGAGAGAGAGGCCATGGAGAAGTACATCAGCGAATCCCTCGCGGCGGGCATTATCAGACCTTCATCTTCCCCGGTAGGCGCTGGATTCTTCTTTGTTGAAAAGAAGGACAGGTTTCTTCGTCCTTGTATTGATTACAGAAGCCTAAACAGTATTTCAGTTAAGAATAAGTACCCTTTGCCCTTCATTAGATCGGCTTTTGAACCACTGCATGGAGTCACCATTTTCTCAAAGCTGGACCTTCGTAACGCCGACCATCTAGCTAGGGTGAGGGAAGGGGATGAGTGGAAGACGGTCTTTAATACACACCTGGGCCACTCCGAATATTTCGTCATACCGTTTGGCCTGACCAGTGCTCCCGCCGTTTTTCAAGGTCTCATTAATGACGTACTGACGGACTTTATTAATCGTTTTGTATTTGTTTGCCTCGATGATATCCTGATATTTTCTAGCAGCACCCAAGAACACGTTCATCATGTCCGTCAAGAGCTCCAGAAGCTGCGGGAAAACCAATTATATGTAAAGGCGGAGAAATGTGAGTTCCACGTTCCTCTGGTCAGCTTCCTGGGTTCTACAACCGAGAGCGGGCACGTGAGAGCAGACTCCGAGAAGATCCGGGCAGTGGAATAATGGCCTAGGCCCACGACCTGCAAAAAATATCAACGATTCCTGGGGTATGCAAACTTCTACCGCCGATTTATCAGAGACTACAGTCGAGTTGTGGCCCCCCTTACCAGGCATACCTCGCTTACTATCCCCTTCTGTTGGGACTGCGAAACTGACTCGGCGTTCACCGAACTGAAGAGGCGTTTCACCACCGCTCCCATCTTAGTCCTTCGGACCCAGCCCGTCAAGTCATCGTCGAGGTGGATGCCTCTGAATCCGGGATAGGAGCATTCCTGTCCCAACGATCAAGTTTGGATCAAAAGCTTCACCCCTGCACCTTCCACTCTCGCCGACTTGTTCCTGCTGAGCGGAATTACGACGTGGGGTGTCGGGAACTCCTGGTGGTCAAACTAGCAGTGGAAGAATGGAGGCACTGGCTGTAGAGGGTAGAACAACCGTTTGTGGTATGGACTGATCATTAAAACCTGGGGTATATTCAGACCGCCAAACGTTTCAACTCCCTCCAGGCCCGTTGGGCGTTATTTTTTGGACGGTTCAAGTTTTCCCTCACATACCATCCAAGTCCAAGAACTGGAAGCCAGACGCGCTCTCGCGTGAATACGACTGCAAGGAGGACACTTACAGCCAAGGGACTATTCTCCCACAATCCTGCGTGGTTGCCATCCTCACTTGGGAGATGGAGACCAAGGTAAAAGAAACCCAACGGGATGACCCGGGCCCCGGCAATGGAGCCGGCTATCACCTGTATGTGCCCGTTTCCATCAGGTCTGCGGATCTCCAATAGGCACACGTCTCGGGTCCCCTGCCACCCCGGGATTGATCGGACACCAGCGCTCCTGAACAAACACTTTTAGTGGCTGTCCATGGAAGGGGATACCCTTTCCTATGTCTCGGCTTGTTCCATCTCTGCCCGGGGAAAACCTCTCATCGGCCACCTGCGGGGTTACTTCGTCTTCTACCTGTCCCTGGTCGTCTCTGGTCGCACATCGCTCTCGACTTCGTCACCAGTCTACACCGTTCATATGGGAACACCACCGTACTCACCGTGGTAGACCGTTTCTCCAAGGCGGTGCTCTTCGTAGCCCTCCCTAAACTCACTTCCTCTCAAGAAACAGCAGATCTTCTCGTCCGCCACGTCTTCCGCCTCTACGTAGACATCGTCTCCGATCGAGGACCCAGTTCATCTCACAGGTATGGAAGGCCTTCTGTCAAGCCTTAGGTGCATCGGTTTGCCTGCCATCCGGATTCCACCCCCAGACGAACGGGCAGACGGAACGGGTCAACCAAGACCTGTAGGTGACTATACGTTGCGTACCGGAAAATAACCCGTCGACCTGGGACGACCATTTCCCGTGGGGTGAGTACGCCCACAACTCTCCGGTGATCTCTGCCATTGGAAGGTCCCTGGGGTACCAACCCCCGCTGATCCCCGCGCAAGAAAAGGAGATAGGAGTACCGTCGGTTCAGGACCATATCGATCGGTGCCTTAAGGTTTGGGAGGAGACAACCCCGCCTCTACTCAGATCAGCAAAACGCAATAAGAAGACAGCCGCCCGACACCAAACTCCGGCGCCTGAGTACCAACCGGTGCAGATGGTGTGGCTTTCATCCAAGGACATCCCGCTCAAGAACTGGCATAGGAAACTGGCCCCTCGCTTCCTGGGACCATTCAAGGTCTAAAGTGTTATAATTCCCGCAGCAGTGCGCCTTGAACTGCCAGGATCCATGCAAGTACACCTGACTTTTCATGTTTCCCATTTAAAGCCCCTTGAGTCCCTTACCTGAGACTCCCCCATCTGCCCGTATCATCGATACCTATATGGCATATACCGTCCGAAGACTACTGGATGTGCACAGTAGGGGCAGAGGTTCCCAATAACAGGGAGATATGGAAGGGTACGGTCCAGAAGAGCGTTGCCGTGTCTCCCGTTCATCCTAGACGCTTCCCTCATCCAGGACTTTCATTGGGGCCATACAGACAGGCCTGAAGGATCGTCTGTAGGCTCCCGTTGAATGAGGGACTCTGTCATGGTCTCTTCTGGGAATCCCCCACCTTGCTATTTACATCAGGAATTTGGCCTCAATTCCTTCGTTTAGCTTCCAATCATTCCCAGGTTCCACTAACTACACACACACCTGCTTTCCATCAGAAAGTGTGGGTTCAAGACCTGTGATCACAACAAGGAGCTGCCATTTCGTTGATCGACTCCGGTGTGAGTAACCACGTTTCATGGTTCTCAGGGTTGCCAGTTCTAAGTCTGGCATCGTTCCTGGATACTGATTCCACTCTCGCTACGTCAATAACGCCTCCCGACTCTGACTCCGCGCCAATTTTCTGCACTTGGGTTCGTTCACCGCCACGCTCGTATACATGGGAATATGTTTTCAATGAAGGTAGAGACATTTAAAGGCGCGACGTTTCAATGGACTATCCCGTGGAGTGGACTGAAGTGTTTCACAAATTAGAAAATCGATATTCACAGTTAGTCCGTAGACCTAACGAGAGCTGTGCTTACTAGTTGGAAACCTCTTGATTGTTTTTTGGCATTATCAGAAATAGTAAGGCATATGAATCCATAAATAGATAAATTGAATACTTAAAAAACACAGATGTGCTGATACCTTTCTATGCTTTTCCACGCCAGTTAACAATAAACAAAATCTATGCCGGTGAAAATACAGAGATACAGGGACTACCTTCAAAGCATTTACGATCAATGATGCATGTGCAGTCTTATTTAATTGTCGTCTAAGAGCAACCACGACTATCTCACAAGTGCTCAAACGAGGCAAGTTTTTCAGCCAGCTTCTTTTTAAGCGCTCAGTAATCGGTCCAAGTTACCGTTCCATTCCTACACGCCATGAGTATGGTCTAATGAAGAACAGACAGTGATTCAGGGAGAATAAATCACAGTACTGTCATCTTTGATACTTATGTATCGAGGAAAGGAACATTCTAATTTCAGGATCCCCCGGCTCGGCAGAAAGCTTATCTACTGCAGCCGGTGTATTCTGACGCAGTGACATTTCTAGATTAGACAGCTTAAATGACCTGAAGGTTAAAGAAGAGTTGTCTCTCCTTTGAACTTTCGCTTACAATTCATACGGATCCGCAGCAGGATAAGTTAGACAATGTTGCTGTCCGCTTCCGGCCGAACACAACTTCCTCACCCCACCTCGATGACATCCAGCTGGATGCAATGGACAAACTATATGTTACATTGAACTATTTAAATTGCGAGGGGACAGAAGATGGAATTCAATGTGGCGACAAAATGTCTATGAAAGCAGCTTAACATCCCCAACGTCTCGTCGGAATTCCGGATGCGTAACTGGGTAAAATTTTGTGGGGTTCGGCCCGGTAATCAGATCTTGACTCTGTAAGTAGGAAACACATGGAAGCCTGGCATTGATTCATCCACTCCCAAATAAATTCCTCAACAACCGAACCTTATTTACATCCAGTGGGATCCAAAGGACAAAATATGTGTTACAATGAACAACTTCACCCTCGAAGCAACTACACAATTTCATTTCTGGGAAGGCAGGAAATGCAATTCAATGATGGCGAAAACTAGTCAATGAAAACAGCATAACGTACCCGCCGATTCATGGCGATTTCTGATGCATAGCTGCTCAAAATGTCGAGGCGATCGGCATGGTAATCAGAGTCCAGACTCCTTTCGCTGGAAGCTCAGCATAGTTAACCGACAAACACGATGCTTTGAAGAATATTCAGTATTGTCAGTTTAGCATCGGGTAACGATGCTGCCAGGTCAGGCAAATGGTGTGTGATAGTTATTCGATGGGTATTTTTTTGTCTCCTATGGTCTCCCTTTTACTTTGTGGGAATTTAAGAGATGTTTGATATAGCAGCATTAACCCCAGTTCCGCTCGTGCTGATTGGATTCAAAATGGAGCCCCGGAACTGCAGTCAATCAGCTGAGGTGTCCTCGATGCACCCTTTTATAGATTTTGTCGCAATACATCCTGAATATCTATGTTACCCTAATCATTAAACTGAATAACGTACAGTTTCACCTCCAAGCTCTCCCTTTATTGTGATCAGCATCCTATATCCAAACTCTTTTTCAGTCAAAGACAACACTTGTTTTTTGTTTCTCGCCGAGTTCTTCGTGCAAACTGTCCAGACCAGCGAGTGAGGAATCTGAGTACTGCGGGAATGACTTTGTAAAAAAGAATACAGACTGAACTCTATCACTAGAATAAATTTGTGGTTTTCATATTATTATGCTTTATTTCATAAAATATATACAACCTCCAAATGATCAAGCATTTAAATTAGATAAAAATTACTGAAAACATAGGCCATATTTAAATTAGATAAAAATTACTGAAAACATAGGCCACATATGCTGCTCGACATATGTCGCTTCCCTTGTGCAGTTCCATGAATGCTCAGAATCCAAAATCACACATTGTACATTGTTCATCAACTTCTTTTCGGTTTTGTTTTCCATACATTAAACAGTAGTTCGTTAGTTGGAATTTTACAAACAGACCCTAAAGGCAATTATTAGAGAATGAAAATTATGCAACACCTACCTAACCCGACACGGCTTAAGTTCTTCTTGCTGTAAGAGCGCCATTTTCTGGAAATGTTGCTGTAATGATGATTATAAGATCAACGGGAAGCGTGGCTATCAAAATCCAGTTTGGAGTTCTAGAACGTCCTTGCAGGAGCAGCTGGTGTTCGAAAGAGACAGGGAGATGAGCTAAAATATAATCAAGAGAACGCAGAGGACGTGAAGCGGAGTGTTGGGTTTGCGGTGAGAAAACTGCGGGATGATAATTCACCGATGGTACATGGTTGAAACGGAACAAAATTGCGAAGCTACATTGGAATGGAGGGATATATTATTATTGTCCAATTTAAGGTCAACGTGCAGTTGCTATCATAGTATGCAAGCAGTATACAACCATGAGATTTGTTTTCCAGCAAGCAGCCTGGTAAGAAAGAAACACCATTCAAATTGTTCAAAGAAAATATCAAACATCCAACGAGAGCATAACAACAGATCGTGCAGACGGCAACATCAACGAATAACACACCGAATAGTAAACATCAAAGCAGACTCTTTGAAGCACTCTCGGAATGTTCGGTGCCGTTCAGCGCAGTGTAAAATTTCGCTGCAGGCCGCAGAACCAATTCATGTCGAACTGATCCATCAAAACCGTTCAAAGTAGCAATAACAATGGCATAACTAGGAAAAACATATAACTTGAACTCAGGAGTCCTCCGAAAACGGAACCAAATCCAGTCAATTAATTTAATTAATATTTAAATACGGTACGGCCACTGATATGCTATTATCACTTCACAGCTTCGTTGAAAGACAAAGCCTTTTAAACAAAGCACCAGGTTACTGCAGAACACCGTATATAGGCACAACAGTTACCATCAAATGCCTTCTGAAAGATCCGTGCCTTCAGCAGTCCACTTACACAATTAATTCGATTGGTATCAAAGAACAATTTTCAATTTTTGAAATAATGTTCAAACAATGCAATTCATTTATTTTAAATTTATTTTCCGAAGGGGCTAAAACAAATACTTTGGTCGGATGTCAGAATGAAGACCCAGTAGGTGAAGCGATTCGACTTATTTAAGAGCGGGATATTAGCATATTAAATATATTATGAATCTATTTAATTCCATAACACTTTGGAACGTAGTAGGGAAAATAGGATTCATTTTTCCTATCCAATCCTTATTTTCAAGTATAGCTCTAAGATTTATTCGAATGTTCCCGTTGAATCTGCTTCCTCTAACCTTTCAAGTTTCCACATCAGTTGTTGTGGTGGCGTGTTGGGGAGGAAGCATTAAGAAGAGGGACGCCTCACGTCTTAATAAGCTGGTAAGGAAGGCGGGCTCTGTCGTGGGCAAAGTACTGGAGAGTTTAACATCGGTAGCAGAGCGAAGGGCGCTGAGTAGGCTACGGTCAATTATGGATAACTCTGAACATCCTCTACATAGCACCATCCAGAGACAGAGAAGCAGTTTCAGCGACAGGTTACTATCGATGCAATGCTCCTCAGACAGGATGAAGAGGTCAATACTCCCCAATGCCATTAGGCTTTACAATTCTACCGCCAGGACTTAAGAACTTTTAAAAGCTATTATTAATGCTTTTTGGGATAGTGATTTAGATGCATATCATATTTTTTTACTGAGTTAAGTATTGTATGTAATGAGTTTTGCTACAACAAGTGTATGGGACATTGGAAAAAAAGTTGAATTTCCCCATGGGGATGAATAAAGTATCTATCTATCTATCTATCTATAAGCGCTTGCATTGGAAGGTCAATGGTAACATTTGCTAATGGAAGTTAAGTTGTTCATCCTTTTCGCATGGTGAACAATTAAATACAAATCTAAGATAGCGAGGAACTACTAAATATCAGTTTACGAGAGTCGCAGTGTACTAGAAAATGGGGAAGTACAGTAAGTGCACAAATCAATTCGTAATATATGTTCCACGTGAGCTGACAGACAGCACGCAAGGTACAACTGTAACGAAGTCTTGTTTTGTTGAAATGGTCTTGTAATATTACACAGAGTTTTAACCACGATCAGCAACAAAGATCCACGCCGAAGTGCATAACCGGAATAAGCGAAAGTCACGGGCGATATCTTTTGAAGAGAAACAGTTGACATTCCACATTGAAGACCCCTCCCCAGAAATCAACCTAAGCGTTAACTACTTCTCTTCGCAATGATGATTCCTGATGTACTAGGATTTTGTATGTTTTATTTGTTTTATTTCTCTTAGCTGTTATTCACTTTCCCACCTGGTTTCTCTTGATAAGATAACGTGTTTCGTTATTCACTTTGCCTATTTTAACGCATTATGTTCTAAATCTCCGTAACGATATCTGGTTCGTCGGACCATAAGATATAGGAGCAGAAGTAGGCCATTCGGCTCATCGAGTCTGCTCCGCCATTCAGCCATGGGCTGATCCAATTCTTCTAGTCATCCCCACTGCCATGCCTTCTCTCCATGCCCTTTGATGCCCTGGCTAATCAAGAACGTATCTATATCTGTTTTAAATACACCCGATGACTTGGCGTGCAGAAGCACTCACGGCAACAAACTCCACATATTTCCCACCCTTTGACTAAAGTAATCTCTCCTCCTCTCTGTTCTAATTGGACTTCCTTCACTCCTGAAGTTGTGCCCTGTTTTCTTAGATTCCCCTAGCTTGGGAAATAACTTCACCATATCTAATCTGTTTAGGCCTTTTAACATTCGGAATGTTTCTATAAGATCCTGCATTCTCCTGAACTCCAGAGAATATAGCCCAGGAGCTGCCAGACTTCCTTCATAAGGTAACCCCTTCATTCCCGGAATCATTCTCGTGAATCTTCTCTGAACCCTCTCCAATGTCAGTACATCCGTTCTAAAATAAGGAACCCAAAACTCCACACAATACTACAGGTAGGTCTCACGAGTACCTTATAGAGCCTCAACATCAGATCACTGCTCTTATATTCTATTCCTCTAGAAATGAATGTCAACATTGCATTCGCGTTCTTCATCACCGACTCAACCTGAAGGTTAACCTTCAGGTATCCTGCCCAATGGCTCCCAGGTTCATCTGCATCCCTGCATTTTCGATTCTCTCTCCATCTAAATAATAGTCTTCCTGTTTATTTCTTTCACGAAAGTGCATGACCATCCACTTTCCAACTTTATATTTCATTTACCATTTCTTTGCAGATTCCCGTGAACTATCTAAGTCTGTCTGCGGGCTCTCTGTTTCCTCAACATTACTCGCTCCTCCATCTATCTTTGTATCATCAGCAAATTTAGCCACTAGTCCATTAATCCAATTGACATGCATCTTTAAAAGCAGCTGTCCTTGTGGAGCTTCAGAGGTAGCCAGCAGCAAACCAGAATAGGATCTCTTTATTCTTCCTCTGTTTTCTGTCGAACAGCCAGTGTTCCACTCATAATAAGAAGCAATCTAAGTGCAAAGGAAGCGACTGCAACTTTTCAATTCACCAAGATAACGTAGTCATGCATCACTGATTTCATTATAGTAGAGCTCCATTCAATCTTCTACCAGCTTTCGTGACTTTTCCAGAAATGTGGGGCTGCTTCTTACAGAAATAACTAAGTTGCTGAAGTCTTCATGATTAAACTTTTGCTATTGCTTTATTACTCCGAAATGTTATGCCGTTATGTGAGATGAAATAAAGACCATTTTATTATTTACTGTAACCAGTACGTCTATTTGCTCTGTGTAATTTAAGTGATATACCAGCAAAACCAATTAAATCAACAGAGGCCCGGACTGCGGCGTTAGTTAAGCGGTACTTAGCATCAGGACTTGACATTTGCTCCAATATCCTTAACTTAGTTAATGCGATGGTAAGGGACACAGTTTTTGTTTGGTCACGCCAATGATTTCAATAATCGGACGCATTCAGAAGAGGTGGAACATCGAATGATGCCCGCGCAATATATATATATATATATATAGAAACGTAAGGGATAGGACGTGAGAAGAAGAAAAGATATGCCCAGAAATGTGAACCCCCATCCTATTCATAGGATTGTTATCAGCGGTTCTTTGAAAATCTATAGAAACCATAGCAACTTCCAGCCTGACATGGTTGAGATCCCACCTCCAGTATGATGTATGGACAGTGTCATTGTGCACAGACAAAATGCTATTACAACCATTTCTTAACCTTCTCTGTGATTTGATTTTCCAAATCAAATTAAGTTCATGATAACTGACATCTGTATCAGTTAGCTGCATTAATTATGTTTTTCTAACAGGCTGACAAGCACCGGCTGAGCACACCACTGCCTGAGCTTCACTAAACCTCAGCGAGAGGAAACCATTTCGCAAAGATCGACAGCCGCAGGAGCGCGTCATCAATTCCCAGTGAAAACGCAGAGATTAGCCTGAATGTGATTTAGATTTGCATTAGAGATATACCACGGTAACATGCCCTTCCGATGCAACTAATCCATGCCGCTCAGTCACACACACGTGACCAATTAACCCTCGAACCCCTACATCGTTGGAATGAGATAAAGCCGAAATATCCCGGACACACACACACACAAACACACACACACACACACACACACACACACACACACACACACACACACACACACACACACACACAATCTCATTGGAAGATAATTTCACCAAATTGAGCTTGCATTGACACTGTAACGAAATATAAAGCGCGTCATAGCTAATACTCTTTCAGCGAAAGGTAGCCTATCATTATATACAACTTAACATCCTAGTACAAAGATTTTTTTCCATCTGGGTAGGTTACAAGCTGAAAACATGAGCATCGATTTCTCTAGCTGTTGGTAATTTCTCCACCATTCCGCTCACTCTTTTTCCATTCCTCATTCCGATTCTCTTTCACATCTTCTCTTCTCCTCAAATGCCCATCGCCTCCCCTTAGTGCTCCTCCTCCTTCAATGTCGTCCAGGGTGCACTGTCCGCTCGTATCAGATTCCTTCTTAATGTCTTACCGCGGAGAACTGAACTAGCTGAAATACCGAATTGCGACAAACCTGTAATCAGAAAGCCTGAATAAACAAAGTGCCCGAGTTCATTCTATCAGTTATGCGCTGTACATGATAACAATGTCCATGTGCATTTGGAGCTGTGTTGGCAGGTGCGGCTGAGCAAACATCTTTGAGCTCCATAAATGAAAAGGATGTGGCAATCAGACAGAGATAATACAAATGCGCTTGTGTTACGAGTTATCCAAATATTTATACCATAACTGCTACCTCAAGGATTTCTCTACTCACCTAACTTAATTTTGTTAAAGTTCTTTTTAAGTAAAGAAATGAATGACTATAATGAAAACGAAAAGGGAAATCTTGAAGGAACGTTGACATAAAATTAGTATAAAGCAGTAGCAATGTAAATTTCAGAACTTATGAGTACATCTCTAATTTATTTTACAATTGTTTGATTCAATTAGTCACTAGATGCTTGACGGACCACTGGCCCTGAACTACTTTCAGAGACTAAAGGAAATGGAGATGAGAAACTGACTTACGCCGCTCTGCAGTCTCCCAATTCCAACAATACCTCAGCATCCAAACAACAAAACAAGAATGCATTGTACGCAGATGTAAGTACATAATAGAAGCCATGAAGCTGCAGTCCAGAGCTATGGACTGTCAATGTGTGCAGACGGAAGGCATTGTTCCGTTTCTTTTTTTTTGCATTCAGACAAAGATTGATCGTAGATATCGCATGTGTAAGGTTGGAAAGTTAGTAGTCATTTTGATTTTCAAAGTTTTTCGGATTTATTCGAGGCAATTATGACTAAAAAAATCAAAGACTGAAAATTAATAATAGGAATTGTAATAAGCTATTCCTTGCCTCACTAATGCCTGGCCATTCACTGTTGTAATGTCTAATAAGCTCAGTCTTCTGTTCTATTCCTCAGTCCTCGATCTTTCCAATAAATCAAAACTTACTTCTTAAAATCAAGATAAAATCGGCAGATGCTGGAAATCCAATCAACAGGTATTTACTCCCGCTTAAATAGGTCCCAATAATTTTGGCTCTACAGATCTCAGATGATAAATATAAAAATCCAGAGATTCGGCATCAACGGCGAGATAATTTTTTTTTAGGCAGGGAAAATCCACCGCATAAAAAGCTATTTTGCACACTTAAGTCAACGTTCAACCGAGGGAAATAGAAAGCGCACGATTCTGTTGAACATTCGCAACTTGTCCTCCTGATAGCACTCCTCTGCTTCAATTTTGATAAGTAAAAGTCGTATGATGAAAGTTTACCTAAACGGTTTTTTCAGCTAATTACTACTCTTGGTTTTCATATTCTTTCACGACTGAATGCACATAATTAGCTGTAAAATACAACTCCAGTATCACATGGTAGTAACAGAAATCTCAGCGCAGCAAATAGGCAAGAAAATCCATCCTTACCTATGTCCCTGACGCTCCTTCTCTCTCTAACCACCTTCACGCCTTCACCCCAAAAGCCCACGCAGCACTAGCTTACAGACCCACGAGGAAGAATAACATCTATCCCAATTGGTTAACAAATGAACACAATTCTCGTTATCAGTAATTATAACACAAACAAGCTGCGGGAGAAAACAATCTCTCACCAGTTAACATAACAAAGAAGCCATTTTATTAGCCTTAGCTGTAACATAAAAGAAGAAACCCCTTACAAGTGTATTTGCAAAAACCAAAATCTCAGGCGAGAAATAGAATATGCAATTAGGAGATCAGGAATGATGTGAATATTACCTTTTGCACGGTTATATCTGCGTGATAGAAAGACAAATTTAGTAAGTTTGTTCAAAAGACTCTGTGAGTTGAGAGTATGATCTAACTGATTCCGGCTGAGAATATTAAGTGGTAGTTTCCTTCGGCCAGAGGCAATTCCTTGTCGTGATAAGAGTCAGTACTCAGCGGTTTTTTCACTGAGTGGCTGGTACATCTTTCTAATTTTTACATCCTAATATTGGACATGTGTATTCATTGGAAACTTCCGAGACTGATATCATTATATTTCATACCAGTTTAGAATCGAAGCATCTGAACTGTATAGGAAAGTGAGAGAAGATCTAGCATAATTTTGAAGTTGGTCACTTTTATAAATAGCAAATCATATTTATGTTTCAAATATTCATAAATGATATTTGGGTACATCCATTGTTCAATACCCTGCTCTTTTGCTTAATTATTTGCGCAGTTTTACTCCTGTAACTACATTTGCACTTAAAGCTGGAATTCTCTCTGCAAGTGTCTTTGTTTCATTACTTAATCTAAGTTTGCTGGTTGATCTCTCCGGTTTTCATCAAGTACCTAGTCACTTCTCCTCATATATGGTTCGGATTGTGCTTTTTAATATTCTATTAATGCACCTTGTGATTCTTATGAAAGTAAAAAGTCATTTTATCTAGTTTGCCAATGGAATCTGTTGAGAGAGTTTTCGAGCGACAGTTCAGAAACAGAAACCGTGTTATTTCGAAGCTGTGATCAAACTATTTGCAAAGACTTCGTAAAAAGAAATTCTCATTTTTCCCAAATAAAACAAACTCACTGTAAAGAACCAAATCACAAACAAGAAAACGTCTGTAGCGGCTGGAGCTCCAAGCAACACACATACACATTGCTGGAGTTATGCAGCAGGCCAGAAGCACCAGTCCTGCCGAAGGGTCTCGGCCTGAAACATCGACTGTACTTTTCTCCACAGATGCTGCCTGGCCCACTGAGTTCCTCTGGCATTGTTTGTGTTGCACTGTAAAGAACAACTATGTTAGATAATCTGTTCGCTCCATACGTCCCATCATCGCCTTAAAACCCGTGTTATACTGCGTCTCTTGCAGTATTTATATGTTCAGGACTGAATTATTCTTTAAAATGCTCTACGTTCTTGTCTCACGGTCTCTATATATTTATATATGTTTTATAGTTTCGTCTTTTTTTTCCACCAGATCTAGAAAACAGCAATAAACCCCTGATTCTTGGGTGTATATTGGGCGGAATGGCAATTGTAATTCTGAGTATAATTTTGATAAGAATCGGAGTTAAAGCAAAACGTGGTAACAACATGAATGGTTTGACAAGCATTTCCACTTATTACCTCTACAGATTGAAACGAGAAATGATAATGAGAGAATCAAGATTTCCAAGGCATTATCGGATTCACATTCGACAATACTGATTATAAATAACAGGATAATTTTACATTCCCGTTCAAGTTAACCAATCCTCCCTTTCACCTATGATTTTCAGATACCTGGGGTTTTAAGACTGTGATTTCCTGCGGCGATTTTACACAAGTAATAATACTCTCACTGTTATATTTTCGTTCATTTGAGATATAACATGACTGATGTTATGCTACCGCGCTCTAAACTTTCAATGAAAATCTAGATCGACCACATTCATGAAAGGTCATGCTCAACACATTACATGGCCACAATGTGCGCCTCACTATTTTGAGTAGCTGTGAGGAATATCAAATTTCGGAAAAAAAAATGTTTACAATCCAACGAACAAATTCAATTTTTCTGACATTGCCGCTATTATTTAAGGATGTCATGGTCCCGTCTGGCAATTCCCCATCATGTTATTACCTCCTTACTTGGGCCTTAAATGCCCTCGTCTGATTTCCAATCATTCCGTGTTCCAGTAATTACAAGCACACATTGTTCTCATTAGCGAAGATTGGATAAAACTCGGGCGTTAAAGCTATCTTTGCCAGTTCGTTGGTCGACTCTAGAGTGAGTAAAGCTTGTTCCCTGATTCCATATGACTGTCAGTTAAAGTTCCGCATCATTTGCTGGATACTCTACGTAAACCTTGTCTCCGTGTAAAGACTCTCCTGGATACCGTTTCCCCGTTAGCGACGGTGTTAACGCCTCAGTACTCTGCCTCCGCACCTGTGTCTTGCACTTGGGTTCGTCCTGAACCTCGTCCTTGCCTCAAAGCTGTTCTGTAATTTAAAATCCATTAGGTATTAAAACAACCTCTGAGGAAGCAAATCGGAGCAGAGAACTGGAGGTGAAACAACTTTTGTTTTTGCTTCTGAGTGGGGTACCACCACACTACAGACCATTCGGCCCAGAAAGCTCTGCCGAACATATCCTTATCTAAGAAATTACATAGGGTTACCCGGAGCCCTCTACGTCTCTGAGCTCCATGTATCTGTCCAGGTGTCTCTTTAAAGACCCTATGGTATGTGCCTCCACCATCGTCGCTGGCAGCCATTCCACGCACTCACCACTCTCTGCATAAAAAATAAACACCTGACATCTCCTCTGTACCTATTTCCAAGCACCTTAAAGCTGCGCCCTCTCGTGCGAGCCTTTTCAACATGTTCAACATGTTCATTCTGCTCTAAGTCATCCCTACAATCGCCAAAATATTTTCCGTTGCGAATACTAAAGCACAATACTCATTAAGTAACTCCGCTATCTCTTCTGGTTCAATACACACTTTGGCACCGTCACACTTGTTCGTCCTATTCCATTCACATCTTCTCCTCTTGCTCTTCACAAACTTATTGGTAGAGGATTATTCTGATCAATTACGAACTATGTGTGTGAGAGCATGTGAACCGATGACAAATTGACCCGCACAACGCTGCTTCAATAGTCCATAATGCCCGAGGAGTACAAAGGTACAGTTGTCCCTGCGGAAACTGTTGGGGAATGGAAGGTAAAGGAAACAACTGCGGAAGGAAAAAGATGACGAGAGATGAGAAACTCATCCTATTCGTAGAATAGCATTTAAATGGTGATTGAAAATCAATCTCAATCTTAAAAGATCAGATAAACTTGCAGCACTAGGGAAAACACACTCCTTGCCTTTTCTAAAATAACATATATCGCAATATCACTTACTGGTTTTAGAATGTTAATATGCCGCATTTTTATCATTTATGTTTACATTTTCATACTCATTTTCTCTTTATGGATTTATAATTGCATTAGACTCGCCACAAACAGTGCTAACTACCTCTTTGTAACAGGCTGGACTAGCGCCAGTTGAACATAGCCTTACATATGTACACTAAACGTGAGAGAAAACAAAGGAATTCACCAGATACGACGCCAGGACGGACATGTGATCTATGCAAAGGTAAACCAAAGTGATTGGGGACGGGGGAGATTCAAAATCAACATTTTTTAATATTTAAAATTAATGTCTTAAACTATAAAAACGCATGGGTCTAATTTTGACCTTATGGGGTTGGTGGCGGTTATCTGTTTGTCTCGAAGGACAATTGCTGATGATCATCATAACCAAAAGCCAGGCGGAATGTATGGAGATCTTAAGATTTCCATTCGTCAAAAATCCCCGGTCGGCCTCAAAAGTCTAGTCCGAAGGTAAGCTTATGAAGTAATACGACTGGCAAGTGGTTTGCCGCTGCATTAAACTTTGTGAATGGAACACAAAGAGGTCTACTTTGTTTATTCATTGGGTAACTTTTTTTGCATGACCCTTTTTTTTTAATCCAACGAAAATGTTACATCCGTCTCTAGACGAGTACTTTATCCACGTGTCCATATGAAAATGGTATTTTTTCCGGAGGGGGAAATTCGCTTCTGCAATGATCACAATGTAAAGTTTGTGTACATCAATATTCAACCGTGACATGATTCAAAGCTCTTCGTATATTTCAAGTCAATGGTAATACTCAAAATTTTGACACCGCCCAAGGCAGCAAGAACAAAATTACAGAAGTTTGTGGACGCAGTTCAGTTGATTAGGAAACCAGCCCCCTCTCTGTGTGGCCTGTATACACTTGCCCCCACTGTTCCCATTAAGCTGTGCGGGTATACAGCCGTGCAGTAACTGAAGTGCTCCTGCGCACTTAGCCTTTGCTGTCACGCCGCGGGAATTTTATTTTGGATAATGCTAATCTAATTTTGTAATTATACTAATATGATTATGAAATAGTAATAAGTAGGGCGTTGGGAGTGAACCCAAATGCAAGTCACAGACACCGAACGATCAGGAATAGGTCGAGGCGTGATAAGGAAGCTAGGAAAGTCGGGAAGAAAGGCCGCTGAACATGACACAGGCCCCAAACAAGACACGGATTGCGGTCCTGGGCTGGGCCTGGGAACCAGGATCCTGGGCTTGGTCTCCGAGCCACAGACTGGACAAGAACCCAGAACCTGGTTCTTGATTCCGGCTCGGACTCCAGAACCAGGCGAGGACAAGACGTGGCTACAGGACGAGTAGAGGCAACAGGACTGGACATGAGGCTCATGGACAGGACAAGGGCACCTCAGCAGAGGGCGAGGGAACCCCAGCACCGGGCTGGGCAAGGTACTTCTGGGCTGGGCGAAGCACATGACAAGACGAGAACACAAAGCCGCGGCTTGGGCAGGACAAGGACCTTGAACGTGACTAGGACTGGACGAGACCCCGAAGCCTTGACTTGGTTGAGCAAGAGACAGGAACGCAGAGCCTTTGTCGAGGGAGAGACAGGAACACAGAGCCTTGATAGAAAAAGAACAGGAACGAAGAATGCTGAACCTAGGTCGAGGGAGGGACAGGAATATGGAACAACGAGTAGGGACACCTCCTTGGGTACAGGACTTAGGGCCGGGACTCATTAGACAGAACGCTGAACACGACGAGGCAGTTGTCAAAGCTAGGTAGCGGCAAAACGGCCAGACATACCTAGAGAAGGCATGGGCACAGACAGACAATTCCAAACAGGGCGAGGCTCCGGACACAGGCAAGGCGAAGCAAGGCCCCAGGCAGAGGTGAGCTGAAGCAAGGCTCCTGGCAAGGCGAGGCGAGGCAAGGCAAGGCAAAACTAGGCTAGGCTAGTCTCCAGTAGAAAGGTGAAGGGTAGGGTTACTGACAGGGGATTTGGACAGGAACAATCCAGCAGTCAGAGGCTGAGTCTTGAAGCTATGTATGAGGCCAGCCCCAACAAGAATCAGCTGTCTCAAAGGAACCTGGGGAAAGCCGGAAAACCTGGTATAAGGAACTGGGACCGGACCGTGAACGGGAATGCAGATTTCAAGGACCGATTTCATAACAGGGCACTCTGCTCTATGGGATCCTCTTGGCAACCCAAAAGGCTTCCCCAGCTATGGACGACACGAGCATGTAGGGGGAGTGCATTCGACATGAGAGGGGATAGCGAATGTTAAACGACAGTGTCTGAGTCGCTGGGTCCAAGTCTGGCTGGACTGTTCTGTCATAAGGAGGGCATTGGGAGTGGGCATAAATGCAAAACACAGACACCGAACTACCAGGAACAGGACTAGGCGTGAGAAGGAAGCAAGGAAAGTGGGGAAGAAAGGACGCTGAACATGACTCAGGCCCCGGACAAAACACGGATTCCACGCCTGGCTTAGGACTTGACAAGGATAGCCAAAACAGGACATGGAGCTGGGAACCAAGACCCTGGGCTTGAACACTGAGCCTGGGTCGACGGAGGGACAGGAATATGGAACACCGAGTAGGGCCCCTTCCTTGGTTACAGGGCGTAGGGCCGGGACTCATCACACAGAAAACAGAGCCGGGACCCCTCCTGGGATACAGGACGTAGGGCCCGGACTAATTACACAGAACGCTGAACACGACGAGACTGTTCCCAATGCTAGGTAGCGGCATAAAGGCCGGACCTACCTAGCGAAGGCGTGGATACAGACAGACAATTCCAAACAGGGAGAGGCTCCAGACACAGGCAAGGTGAGCAAGGCTCCAGGCAGAGGCAAGGCGAGGCAAGGCTCCAGGCAGAGGCGAGTCGAGGCAAGGCAAGGCAAGGCAAGGCAAGGATCTAGGCGAGGCGAGGCGAGGCTAGGCCTCAGGGGGAAGGTGAAGAGAAGGGATACAGACAGGGGGTTTGGACAGGAACAATCCAGCAGCCAGAGGCTGAGTCTTGAAGCTATGTATGAGACCAGCCCCAAAAAGAATCAGCTGTCTCAACAGAAAGTGGGGAAACCCGGAAATCCTGGAATAAGGAAGCTGGACCAGACCGTGAACTGGAATGCGGTTTTCACGGACCGGACCATGACAGAAATCTTTGTTAATGCATTTGTGAAATACCATCTGATTGTGTGCTGATGGATATAAACCATAATTTATCTGCATAATGAACCTACGACAACTTTAATGCAAAACAATTTAGAGCTTCAACATTCTTACATTGTCAGTATTGCAAGTTACAACACTGGTGCAAATTGTCACAGCAAACTCACAATGGAAATCGGTAGCTTGTTTTAATAATCTGCCATCCCGTATATAATCCTCTTACAGCCGCTGTAAAAATGTCCTGCTCCGAGCGATGGCTGGTCCACATTGCTGCAAAATTAAAGGGGCTTTGCTTCTTACCCCCGAGGAAAAGCAACCAGGCTGAACAAAGTTCTCGGCCCTAAAATGCAGCAGTTACTTCCGCTCCATTAATACTGTCAGACCTGCTAAGTTCCTGCAAGATTTTGTGTTTATTACTCTGGATTTCAGCATCTCCAGAATCTTTTGTGTTTATGATTTACTGGGCTATTGGCACAGACAGGAAATATAGAGTATACGGAAGCTTTGCTTTATCCAGGGACCTTAGGATGTACATGGATAGTTTGTGAAAAGACGAAACATCAGGATATTAGATAAGGGGGCCTTTTTCCACCTTGCCCTGTTGAATGTGTATTGACGAGTATTGGGATGTCATGTTGCAGCTGTAGCTATTGGCTAGACAGCACTTGGAGCGTTGCATTCTCTTCTGGACATGACAAGATAGAATGCACGTGGTAGAGTTAGAAAGATTATAGTAGAAATACACCGACACATTGCCTTGAAGGGGAGACTGTCGTGGCATGGAGGGATTGTATAGAAATGTGTTGTTCACTCTGGAATACAGCGGACTGGAGGATAACATGAGATTTGGACAAACATTGTTTCAGACATTAATATAGTGGATTCTCACAGTCAATTTCTCAAGTCTGGGGAGCTAAAGCTAGAGGAGATCGGTCTGAATTGAGAGAAGAAATATTTAAAGGAAAACTCTGCACTGCAGGGTTTTAACGCAAAGGAGGTTAGATTTATACAACATGATTCCAGAATAACAGAATTCCAAAATAACAGTTGCATAAATATTTCGTTCCGAATGGTCGAGACGGGCCTCTTCTGTGCTGTACACCATGATTCAATTTCTTCTATTAGCTAAAGATATGCAACAAAGTTTTCAGGCAGGTCAACAGGAAGTTACAAATAGCAGAAAATAGAACTGCACGAACGAGCCTAATGATATCATGGAAAGCCTTTGTGGGTAAAGTTTGCATGTAGCTCAGAAAATCGATTTGCAGACTCGTTTATTTTTGTGCTCGACGCTTAGGTTGCAGACAGCGGCTGAAAGTTAAAATAAGTGACTTCGAACCCTCTTCCTCTCAACTAAAAGTTTCTCATGTTGTTCTGCAAGGTCCGTGTTTCGATTCTACGGCTTGAGCAGTCTGCAAAGAGAAAAATGTGAAGCGTTATCACAACATCAAATAAAATACAAATCTAACGTTTTAATCTTTGACTGTATCAATTGCGTATGCAGTTATAATTCTGTACAGTTGTACCTTAAAACTCATAACAATATCAATGTCAAGAGAATCATTTTGTTTAAACAACGGTCAAAGCGTGAGGTGGCATCAATGGAGAGTAATGAACAGTGACTTTTTGGGCCCAGAACCTTGATTAGCCTGTCATGAGCGAATACATGGAGAAGGATTGAGAATTATTTTCATCTGAATCAGAAAATAATGGAATATAGTCGGAATTCTGTCAATGTTTTTCCATATAGAAACATAGAAAACTTACATCAAATACAAGCCCTTCGGCCCACAAGGTTGTGCCGAACATGTCCCTACGTCAGAAATTACTAGGCTTCTCTATAGCCCTCTATTTTAGTAAGCTCCATGTCCCTATCTAAGTAGTCTTTTAAAAGACCATTTCGTATCAGCCTGCACCACCGTTGCTGGCAGCCCATTCCACACACTCATCACTCTCTGAGTAAAAACTTACCCCGGACATCTCCTCTGTACCTGCTCCTCAGAGCCTTAAACCTGTGTCCTTTTGTGGCAACCATTTCAACCCTGGGGAAAAGTCTCTGACTATTCACATGATCTATGTCTCTCATCATCTTGCACACCTCTATCAGGTCACTTCTCATTCTCCATCGCTCCAAGGAGAAAAGGCCGAGTTTACTCAAACTATTCTCATAAAGCATGCTCCCCAATCCAGGCAACATCTTTGTAAATCTCCTCTGTACCCTTTGTATGGCTAATACATTCATTCTGTAGTGAGGCAACCAGAACTGAGCAGAGTACTCCAAGTGGGGTCTGACCAGGGTCCTGTATAGCTGCTTTATTACCTCTCGGCTCGAAATTCAATTTTCACGATTGATGTCTGAAGATGCCCTTAAAAACAGAAGTGGCCTTTTTGTGAAGGAAGGTTTTTTTTTATTTGTGGGATGATTTACAACACCGAGGTAGACACTAGACTGACTATTCTCTGTAAATGACTATGAAGTGTTGTCAAACCTGTACTGACATGTGCAGATCCCTGGGTGAAGACAGCATATGGTTTCCAATCAAAAATGTAAATGTAAATGATAGAAAAATGTTCCTTTCAGACCAAGACAACATGAAAATTATACCCGAGAAATATAATTTATCACACCCATTCAGCGCCCCAAACAGTCTGTCCCGGTGAGGCAATACTTTCAATACTTTTATGTTTCTCTACTCTGTCCGGTACTTCCGACGCGGTCTCCTCTACGTTGGTGCGACCCAATTTAAATTAGTGGACCACTTTTTCAAGCATCTCCACTGCATCTACTAAAAGTGCAAATTCCGTTAGCCAGTCATTGCCATTCCTATCCCTATTCTCGTCGTGTCATTTTGGTCCTCGGCTTCTTCTTCTGCCACCATGAGGCTACTCTTAGGGAGGAGGACTAACGGCTCAATTTCAATCCAGGTAGCCTCCAACCAGATGACATAAAGAACGATATCTGCTTTCATTATTTTTTCTCTTTCCCTTCCGTATTCTTCTCTTCCACACTCTGGCCTCCTACCTCTTCTTCACACCTGCCTATATCCTTTCCTTGGTGCCCTTCCTCCTTCCTTTTCTCCTATGGTCTGCTTTCCTATCCAGCAAATTCCTTCTTCTGCAGTATTTTTTTCCTTTCCTATCTATCACCTCCAAAATTCTTACTTAACCGCTTCTCCACCACTCTGCTGGCTTTACCCATGACCTTCTAGTTAGACCTTCTTCCACACTCCCACGTTTATATCTGTCATTTTGCCTCTTCCTTTCCAATGTTGATGAATCGTCTTGGCCCAAAACATAGGCTGTTTATTCTCTTCCGTATCTGCTTCTTTTCCCGACTAAGTTCCTTTACAGTTTTGTGTGTGTTGTTCTGGATAGCCTGCAACGCTGCAAAATCTTTTCTGTTAGTGATGTGAATACTCTTTTATGAGCGTTTGGAGACAATGTTTGACATATGCGGAAAATGAGAATACCGGAAACTAAAGGTAATGTGTTGGATCGGACGGAGATAGCTGGAGAGAAGAGAAGGGGAGAGGGAGCATACAGTAATAAGTCATGCTGGGTTCCCTTTGGTCTTTGACCCAATTTTCAAAGTTTTGAATGAAGAAATACAAGACCATAACCTCACTGCTTCTTTGTGTCACTTCTGTAGACTCTGTGTCCGCCTCCCGACTAAATTCAGCTGCCAAGAATCCATTTACGATCTCCCCATTCTCTTTTGGCTCCATGCATAGATTATCATTCTGATCTCCCAAGGGACCATTTTTGTCCCTTGTAATCCTTTTGCTCTCAACATATAACATATAACAATCACAGCACGGAAACAGGCCATCTCGGCCCTCCTACTCCGTGATGAACTCTTAATCTCACCTAGTCCCACCTACCCGCACTCAGCCCATAACCCTCCACTCCTTTCCTGTCCATATACCTATCCAATTTTACCTTAAATGACACAACTGAGCTGGCCTCTACTACTTCTACAGGAAGCGTATTCCACACAGCTATCACTCTCTGAGTAAAGAAATACCCCCTCGTGTCTCCCTTAAACTTTTGCCCCCTAACTCTCAAATCATGTCCTCTCGTTTGAATCTCCCCTACTCTCAATGGAAACAGCCTATTCACGTCAACTCTATCTATCCCTCTCAAAATTTTAAATACCTCGATCAAATCCCCTCTCAACCTTCTACGCTCCAATGAATAGAGACCTATCTTGTTCAACCTTTCTCTGTAACTTAAGTGCTGAAACCCAGGTAACATCCTAGTAATTTGTCTCTGCACTCTCTCTAATTTATTGATATCTTTCCTATAATTCGGTGACCAGAACTCTACACAATATTCCAAATTTGGCCTTACCAATGCCTTGTACAATTTTAACATCACATCCCAACTTCTGTACTCAATGCTCTGATTTATAAAGGCCAGCGTTCCAAAAGCCTTCTTCACCACCCTATCTACATGAGACTCCACGTTCAGGGAACTATGCACTGTTATTCCTAGATCTCTCTGTTCCACTGCAGTCCTCAATGCCCTACCATTTACCCTGGGTGTTCTATTTGGATTATTCCTGCCAAAATGTAGAACCTCACACTTCTCAGCATTAAACCCCATCTGCCAACGTTCAGCCCATTCTTCTAACCGGCATAAATCTCCCTGCAAGCTTTGAAAACCCACCTCATTATCCACAACACCTCCTACCTTAGTATCATCGGCATACTTACGAATCCAATTTACCACCCCAACATCCAGATCATTTATCTATATTACAAACAACATTGGGCCCAAGAAAGATCCCTGAGGCACCTCGCTAGTCACCGGCCTCCATCCCGATAAACAATTATCCACCACTACTCTCTGGCATCTCCCATCTAGGCACTGTTGAATCCATTTTATTACTCCAGCATTAATACCTAACGACTGAACCTTCTTAACTAACCTTCCATGTGGAACTTTGTCAAAGACCTTGCTGAAGTCCATATAGACTACATACACTGCCTTATCCTCGTCAACATTCCTCGTAACTTCTTCAAAAATTTCAATAAGGTTTGTCAAACATGACCTTCCACGCACAAATCCATGCTGGCTACTCCTAATCAGATCCTGTCTATCCAGATAATTATAAATACTGTCTCTAAGAATAATTTCCATTAATTTACCCACAACTGATGTCAAACTGAGAGGTCTATAATTGCTAGGCTTACTTCTAGAAAGCTTTTTAAACAAAGGATCCATATGAGCAATACGCCAATCCTCCGGCACAATCCCCGTTTCTAATGACATCTGGAAGATCTCCGTCAGAGCTTCTGCTATCTCTACAGAAACTTCACTCAAGGTCCTGGGGAATATCCTGTCAGGACCCGGAGATTTATCCACTTTTAAATTTCTTAAAAGCGCCAGTACTTCCACCTCTTTAAGTGTCATAGGTTCCATAACTTCCTTACTTGTTTCCCACACCTTACACAATTCAATATCCTTCTCCTTAGTGAATACCGAAGAGAAGAAATCGTTCAAAATCTCTCCCATCTCCCTTGGCTCCACACATAGCTGACCACTCTGATTCTCTAAGGGACCAATTTTATCCCTCACTATCCTCTTGCTTTTAATATAACTGTAGAAACCTTCCGGATTTACTTCCACCTTATTTGCCAAACCAAACTCATATCTTCTTTTAGCTTTTCTAATCTCTTTCTTAAGATTCCTTTTACATTCTTTATATTCCTCGAGCAATTCCTTTACTCCATATCTAACATATCAATCGAACTGTTTTTCACACATTGCTACCGAACCCACCTCTACATTCCGGTACATTCAACTTTTACCATTCTCGTATTTGCTGAAAAACTTTCCCTAGACCCATTTTAAATATTTTTTTATCACACCTGGAATTGATTTATTTTCATTTTCGATTAATCTAACCTGGGTAAAAGACAGTAAGCTAAGTCTGCCTGATCCTCTCGTAGCTTTATATTCCTAGATAAGGTCATCGCTCAACCACTTGTACCCAAGGAATAATAACCCCAGCCTCTCCCTGCAGCTAAAATCTTGCTGGCCTGAAAACATATTCGTGAGTCCTTTTTGCCGTGTGTTACGGACTGTCATGAGTTTTCTATAGCTGGGCGATCAGTAATGCACAGAATACTCCTAGCGTTTCACCAACGATGTGTATAATATAACTGGACATCCCAGACCCTGCATTCATTGCACCAACTGTTGTGTCAAGAGTGACAAAACACCTTCTTTACCTTTCTGTCCACCTTCATCGCCACTTGCCCTCGATCACTGTGTTCTACTACAAACCCCAGGGCAATTTACCGTTTAACTCCAGCTTTATTTTAACCAACCAAAATGCCACATTTCGCCATTATCCAAGTTAAATTCTAACTGAACTTGAAGGACCACTTTTCCAGTTCATTGTCTTGGTGAGCTTTTGATTTCTATTGTATCAGCAATTTCGTTGCCTCCCCGAAGTTATTAATTATGTCAACAATATTATCATCTTAAGTGTTCCAGACCTAGACGACAGAGAGTACTGAAACCTGAACTGCCCTCTTCAGTACATCAGCAATCGCAGGCCTTCATTCTCCACGATCACTGTCTGCTGTTGTACTAAACAATTCGGTGCTCTCATATTCTGTCGGCTGGTTAACACTGGTTCCCATGTCATCTGGCTTTCTCGTCACCTTTTTCCTTTAGCAGTTATTTCCTTTTTCCTCCTTTCCCCAACAGTTTCCGCAGGTACAACTGTCACCTTTGTACTCCTCGGGCACAATGCGCCATTGAAGCAGCGTTGTGCGGGTCAGTTTGTCATCAGTTCTCATGCAGTCACAGAGATATCCATGCTTAAATCGTAATTGATCATAATATTCCTCTACCAACAAGTATGTGAAAAGCAAGAGGATAAGCTGTTGGAGAATATGACCAATCAAGTGTGACAGTGCTAAAGTGTATATGGAAACAGAGGAGATAGTAGAGGTACTTAATGCGTAGTTGGCATCAGTATTCACTACGGAAAATGATCTCGGCGATTGTAGGGATGACTTACAGAGGACTGAAAAGCTTGAGTATGTAGATCATAGAAAGAGGATGTACAAGAGCTTTGAGAAAACATCAACTTTAGAACCATAGAACCATAGAACAGTAAAGCACAGTACAGGCCCTTCAGCCCTCTATGTTGTGCCGACCCATACAATTCTTAAAAAAGTACTAAACCCACATTACTCCAGAACCCACCATTTGTCTTTCATCCATGTGCCTGTCCAAGAGGTTCTTAAATAGCCCTAATGTTTTAGCCTCCACCACCATCCCTGGCAAGTCATTCCACGCACTCACAACTCTTTGTGTAAAATACTTACCGCTGATGTCACCCCTAAACTTCCCTCCCTTAATTTTGTACATATGCCCTCTTGTGTTTGCTATTGGTGCCTTGGGAAATAATTGAATAAGTTGGATATGTCACCAGGACCGGACGAGACGTACCCCAGGCTACTGTGGGAGACGAGGGAGGAGATTGCTGAGCCTCTGGCGACGATCTTTGCATCATCAATAAGGAAGTTCCGGAAGATTGGACGGTTGCTGATGTTGTTCCTTTATTCCAGAAAGGGAGTAGGGATAGCTCAGGGAATTATAAGCCAGTGAATCTTTTTTCCGTGGTTGGTAAGTTCATGGATAAGATCCTGAGAGGCATGATTTATTAACATGTAGAGAGGCATCATATGATTAGGAGTAGTCAGCATGGCTTTGTCAAAGGCAGGTCGTGCCTTACAACCCTGATTGAATTGTTTGAAGTTGCGACTAAACACATTGATGAAGGTAGAGCAACGGATGTAATGTATATGGATTTCAGCAAGGCTTTTGACAAGGTACTTCATGCAAGGCTTATTGGAAAAGTAAGAAAGCATGGGATGCAAGGGGACATTGCCTTGTGGATCAATAACTGGCTTTCCCACAGAAGGCAAAGTGTGGTTAAGGACGGTTCATATTCTGCATAGAGGTCGGTGAACAGTGCTTTGCCTCAGTGATCTGTTCTGGGCCCCCTACTCTTCCTGATTTTTATAAATGACCTGGATGAAGAAGTGGAGGGATGGATTAGTAAATTTGCTGATGTCACAAAAGTTGGAGGTGTTGTGGATATTGTGGAAGGCGGTCAGAGGTTACAGCAGGACCTTAATATGATGCAAAATTGCCCTGAAAAGTGGCAGATTCAGTTCAACCTATATAAGTGCGGGGTAGTTCATTTTTGTAAGTCAAATGTCATGACAGAATAGAGTATTAATGGTAAGACCGTTCGCAATGTGGAGGATCAGAAGGATCTTGGGGTCCAAGTCCATAGGACACTCAAAGCTTCTGCGCACCTTGAATCTGCGGTTAAGAAAGCATACGGTGTAGTGGCCGTCATCAATCGTGGGATTGAGTTTAAGAGCCGAGAGGTAATGTTGCAGCTATATAGGACCCTGGTCAGACCCCAGCTGGAGTACTGTGCTCAGTTCTGTTCAGCTAACTGTGGGAATGATGTGGAAACCAGCGAAAGGGTGCAGAGGAGATTTGCAAGGATGTTGTGTGGATTGGGAGCATGCCTTATGAGAATAGATTGAGTGAACTCTGACTTTTTTCTTTGGAGGGACGGAGGATGTGAGGAGACCTGATAGACGTGTATAAGATGATGTGAGGCATTGATCGTATGGTTCGCAGAGCTGAAATGGCTAGCACGGGAGGGTACAGATTTAAGGTGCTTGGATGTAGGTACTGAGGAGATGTCAGGGGTAGCTTGTTACGCATGATGACTGCATGGAATGGACTGCTGGCAGCGGCGATGAAGGCAGGAAAGCTAGGGTCTTTTAAGAGACTCATGGACAGATACATAGAGCTCAGAAACGTAGAGGGTTATGGGTAACCCTAGGTACTTTCTAGGGTAAGGTTATGTTCCTCACAGCTTTGTGAGCCGAAGGGTATTACGTAGGTTTTCTATGTTTCTGTGTTTCTAATATACCCCACTCAGAAGCAAAAAATATAGCTGTTTCAGCTACCAGTTCTCCGCCCTGACTTGCGTCTACAGAGGTTATTTTAATACCTAATTGATTTAAAAATATACATCACCTTAAACAATAGCGATAATGTTAGAAAATTTGAAGTTGCGTATTTGATTGCAATCGTGTTTCTTGCCGAAAAGTTGAAACTCTTGACAGCGATCCAAAAGAGTATTGGCGCACATTGTGGCCATGAAATGTGTTGTGCATGACCCTTCATGACTGTGGTGGATCTAGATTTTGGTTGAAAGAGTAGAGTGTCGATAGCAGAACATCAGTCATGTTATATCTCAAAAGAAAGAAAGTATAGCAGTTGTTGACGTTTCGGGGCAAGACCCCAGCATTTGCTGTGTGTTGCTTGGTGATCTATCATCTACAGATAATCTGTTGTTTGTGTTTTGGTTCTTTACAATGAGTATTTTTAATCTGGATTATTATTTTTTTCTTTTTCCGTTGCCTTTGCAGATGGTTTGATAGCAGATTCGAAATGACTTCGTTTGTTTCCGAACTGTCACTCGAAAACTATCTCAGCAGATCCCATTATCAAACAAGAAAAAAACTGATTTTTCGCAGACATCACAAGATGCACTGATAGAATATTAAAAAGCATAATCCGAACCATATATGAGAAGCGACAGATACTTGGTAAAAACAGAGGAGACAAACGAGCAGGTACAGATTAAGTAATAAAACAAAGACACTTGCAGAGAGAATTCCAATTTTAAGTGCAGAAGTAGCCAAAAGCGTAGAACTGCGCAAATGAAGAAAAGAGCGGAGTATGGAAAAATGGATGTACTTAAATATCACTTCTGAATATTTGAAACATAAATATGATTTGACTATAAAAGTGACAAACTTCAAAATTATGCTAGGTCGTCTCCCACTTTCCTATACAGTTCAGATGCTTCCATTCTAACTGGTATGAAATATAATGACATCAGTCTCCGATGTTTCTAATGAATACACCTTCCCGATATTAGGAGGTAGAAATTACAAAGATGTACCAACCTCTCAGTGAAGAAACCTCTGGGTACCGACTTTATCACGACAACGAATCTACCTCTGGCCGAAGGAAACTGTTACTTAATGTTCTCTGCCGGAGAGTTAGATCGTACTTTCAACTCATAAGCCTTTTGAACTACCGTACATAAAATTGTCTTTTACACACAATTTACCAAAGTAAAACATATTTTTTCAAATTATTTTACCCAAAGTTATTAAATACGCATTTCTTGAAGATCTCCCGTTTGTAATTTTTTATCTAACAGATGGCTAAAGATTAACGGCAAAGTGCACAAAGGAAATGGTTGACTTTCCAAAAGCGTATGCAACGGTCAATTGGGTAGAGGGAGTAATGAAACTGAATGGCATAAGAGATAATATCACATCCATCTCATATGCTTTCTGTTGCACTAAGATAACGTAGAATTAAAAGTGATGGTGATTATAAACAGATCTTCATGTCACACCATTTATTGGTGAAAATTTCGGTATTCTCACAAAATTCTCAATCTGCGGTAAAATAGAGCTGGGTTGGACTAATAGGGAAAGAAATGGAATTGCATTGTACTCCAGAATACATATCTATGCCATTGCCAAAGGTCGTTATTTCAGTAATTGTGCAGGAGTATATCTTTATATTATCTCACCTTCTTTTGAAACCATTGCCAGAAAGCGATCAATTCCGTCATCCAATCATTGATAATAATATGAAAAGAACTAGTTCCGACACCAACACCTGCGGAACACTACTAGACAACAGGAAAAACATAATCCTGATTATATATATAGAACTCCACACAGGGCCTAACATTTCTTCACATTTTCTCCTGGACAAAAGTAAAGATAAAATCTACTTCATCGACTATGTACCTCGACTTCTCCCGAAATACCTCTTTTGGCATCTGAGTTTTTATCATTTTTTAACAATTTATTGGAATGTTCGCTATCTAATAGGCTATGAATAAATTCAAGAACTTCGTAAGAACGTAAGAAATAGGAACAGCTGTAGACCATCTGGCCCATCGAGACTATAAGATCATGGCTGATCTGATGAGGGACACGTCTGCATCTCCCTGCCTTTCCCCTTAATGCTGAATTCACCTGCTGTGCAAAAAATTATCCAACCTTGTCTTAAGTACATGTACTGAGGTAGTCTGCACTGCTTCATTGGACAGAGACTTTCACAGATTCACTGCTCTTTGGGAAAAGCAGTTCCTCCTAATCTCTATCTTAATGTTACACCACCGAATCTGAGGCGATATCCCTAGTTCTATTCTCAAGTGGTAACCCTAGTCTTAATTAGTCCCGAGTGGTAATAACTTTCCTGACTCTATCTTATCTAACCTTTCTTATAGTTTTATGCTTCTATAAGAGTACCTGTCATCCTTCTGAATTCCAAAGAGTTCAGTCCCAGGCAACTAAATCTCTCCTCATAATTTAAAGCTTTCATCTCTAGAATCAACCTGGTGAACGCCCTCTTCACTGCCTCTCGTATAATCCTTCCTCAAGTAAGAAGACCAGAACTACACGCAGTACTCTGGATGCGGCCTCATCAGTACCCTATACTGCTGTAGCATAACCTCCTTTTTCTCAAATTCAATCCCTCCAGCAATGAAGGCCAGCATTCCATTTGCCTTCTCGATAGCCTGCAGCAACTGCACACCAAACTTTTGCAATTCATGCACAAACACTCCCAGCACAGAAGTATGCTGCAACCTTTTAACATTTAAATAATAATCTGATCTTCCAGTTTCCTTCCAAAGTAGATGACCTCACATTTACCCACAGTGTGCTCCATCTGCCAGTATCTTGCCCACTCACTGAAAATATCTATATCTCTCTGCAGACTCTCCATACCCTCTACACAATTTGTTTGTCCACTCAATTTAGTGTCATCAGCAAACTTAGATACACCGCTCACTACTGATGGCCAACCACAGGAACACCTATGTATCCCAACTCTCTGCTTTTTATTTGCTAGCCAAGTCTCTATCCATGCTAATACATCACCCCCAGCTCTATGCATTGTTATCTTATGTATACGTCTTTTATGTGGCACCTTATCGAACGTCTTCTGTAAATCCCAGTATATAACGGCCATCTGTTCCCCTCTATCCAATGCGCTTGTTATATCATCAAAAAAATCAACTACGTTTGTCAAACAGGACCTGCCTTTGCTTCACACATGCTGCTTCTGCCTGATGGATCTACTTCTTCCGAGATGCTTCCCTATTTCTTATTTGATGACTGCTAAAAGCATTTTCCCAACTATTGGTGTCAATTTACTGGCCTATAGTTACTTGCCTTTTGTCTACATCTTTTATTGAACAGTGGCGAAAGACGTTCGCCTTCTACCAATCCACCGGGAGCTCCCCAGAGTCCAGAGAATTTTGGTCAATTATCACCAAAGCCCAACTATAACCTTTGTTATTTATTTTAGTATCCTGAGATTTGTCTATCTTTTTATCCACAAAACTACTCAGAACTACCTCTTAAGTGATACCTATTGTATCGAGGTCCTCACCTCCCATTGCATCGATATTATCTCTCTTCGGCACGTTAGACATGCCCTCCACCGTGAAACCCATCACAAAATAGTCACTCATAGACACGGCCAATTGCACATTATCCAATATAAATTCCCCTTCTCGTCCTTCAAGTGACCTGCGTTCACTTTGGCCACTGTTTTATATAATTATAAAAAAATTACTGTCCGTGTTAATATTTTATACTGGTTTATTTTCATAATCTACCTTCCCTTTCTTCATTGCATGCTTAGTGGTTCTTTGTTGCTTTTTAAAGTTTTCCCGGTCTTCCAGTTTTCCACTACTCGTGGCGACTTTGTACGCACGAGTTTTTAGTTTCACGCCTTCTTTTATTTCCTTTGTTATCCAAGGCTGGCTCTCCCAGCTCTTACTGTCCTTGTTTTTAGCTGGAATATATTGATATTGAGCGTCGTGAAAAACTCTCGTTGACGCTATTCCACTGTTCTTCAAACGTCCCACCATATAGCCTGTGCTCCCAATCTAACCTATCCAGTTCCTCCCTCATCATTTTGTAGTTTCCCTTGATTAGGCATAATGTACTGGTTTTAGATAGAATTATCTAGCCCTACATTTGCATAAGAAAGTCATGCTGTGATCACTCTTTCTAAGTGGATCCCTAACTACAAGATTGGTAATTTTACTTGTCTCCTTGTGCAGCGCTGGATCCAAGATAACGTGTTCTCTTATAGGTTCAGCAACATGCTGTTGAAGAAAGCTAGCATTTATGGATTCTCGTAAGTCCTCCTCAAGACTGCCTCGACCAACTTGATTCACCTAATCCTGGTGAAAGTTAAAGTACACAATACCTACTGTTCCATTCTTACATGTCTCAGACATTTCTCGGTTTATTGCCTGTGCCACTGCAATATTATTATTCGGTGCCCTATAGACAATTCCCACCAATGATTTTTTCCCTCTACTTTTCCTAATCTCTACCCCGATGGATTCAACATTCTGCCCCTGAGATCTTATATCGTCTCTCACTATGCACTGATCTCATCTTTAAGTTAGGGCGCTTCCACACCTCCCTTACCTTCCTGCCGTATTACCTGATATCCTTGGATATTTAATCACCGATTCTCTTCATTCTACAACCACGTTTGTGTATAGGCCACTAAATCATACGCTCATACACTGATTTGTGCCATAATTTCGCTGAACTTGTTCTAGATTCTGGAGACATTCAGATAAAGTGCACTTACACATATGTGCCTTTAAAATCTAGTGAGCTTTGTCTCTTAGGCGCTTGACTATTCTGCATTCCACCCTCACTTTTCTCTTTTTTCTTCTTTTGCTTTTACTTTATTTTTATCCACACATTTCTATTTTACTTTATCCATACTTCTCTAATCTGCTGAACCAATCTCCATGCTACTTAGTTTAAAAACCCTATCCACAACCCCAGTTAAGCGATTCGCCAGGATCCAGGTCCCATCGCGGTTCAGGTGGAGCCCGGCCGAATGGAACATCTGTCTCGTTCCGCAATACTGGTGCCAGTTTCCATGAATTCAACCCCACTTCTCCCACACCAATTCTTGAGCTACGCATTTAACTGTCTAATCTTCTTAACCCTCTGCCAAATTGCACGTGGCTCTGGAGATAATCCGGAGATTGCCTCTTATTTGCTCTGCTTTTTAAGTTAGTCCCTTGCTGCTCAAAATCCCTCAGCAGGATCTCTTTCCTCGCTCTACCTTTGTCGTTGACCCCCACATTTCTCGGCAGGACGTAAATAATGTTAAAACAGAACACACACTAACATTACCCCGTTGGAAAAAAAAAATCAGATTTCTCATTTTATTTCTCGTGTTTGTACAGCCCTCCGGGCATATTCTCATTCAGACTGAAGTTTGTTTTAAATGCTTACGGTCTTACCTTGTCCGATAATATAGCTGAAACTGTCAGGAATTTTCAGCGTTTCGTGAGATACCAGGCAGGTGTAAACCATTTTGCCCTGAGCAGGCTGCGCATACTCCAAAATACTGGAAGTCTCAAAAAATCCTTCTGAAGTCTCATTTACTGACGTTTCTATGTTGGTAAGAATGTCCATATTATTCCTTCGCCAAAAGATGTCTATTTTTTTCGGATAAAATGCTGCAGTTTTACACATGAGTTTCCGGGATTTAGGTGATGTTTCTTCAACACGAATGATTTTCAGAGGAGTTGGCGGAGCTACAAAAGAATAAAACCGACATAGAATATTTAGCTATTATTTGAAAGTACGCATTCTGCGTCTCACGCTACCACTCTCAATGTCATCATTGCGGTCGTTTGAAATCGCCTGAATTTGTCATTTATCAGTTGTTTCATGGGGCAGGTAAACATGACAAAGCAGGTGTGTTGGCGCCAGGTGGGGAACGCATGCCTTTTTGGAATGAGCGTAGTGGACTTAGCGCGTGCTAGTATTGAGTTTATTTCTTCTTCAAACTGGCCATTTTTGTCCCTACCTCTGCCCTTGTAGGTCAATTTTGTATTCACGATAAATGAGAGTCAGTGAATCTACATAACTATGCTGGGTTCGATGGGATCGGCATTGTGGAGCAGCACACGGATCAAGCTGTTTTTCTCACTGTATAGGTTTTACGCACACGTCCCGTAATTGACATTAACGAAGTCACTTTGTTTACCTTTGCGTTTTCAATGGAAGGTGAATATATTCCTCTATAAATTTACTGAATTGTTGATTACGGTGTTTCGATATTCCTCGTTGCCCAAAAGTTCATCGAGAGTTTGGCAGAGTGAACGAAGTTTAATAATCACTTATAAATATTTGTGGCTATGCATTTAAGCAACTGCAGGATTGAAATCGGCGAAGTACCTCGAGATGTTGTAGTATGAAAGCAGGCTGAAGAACGGGCGGATATCATTTAACATCGACAATGCTTCGCTTTCAATTAGATGGCTTGTGATTTGCCATTCGACACAATTTGTTTACAGCTCCCAACATCGAATTAGCTAACCAGAATGAAATTCGTCGTCTAAAATTTAGGTGGTTCAGTTCATCCGCTGTTTAAAGCTTTTGCTTGTTTAAAGTCTTTGCGGCTGGTTGAGGTGTAGGTCAAGGCGGGGACAAGGTGGGACGTTGTGTAGGAATATAGGCATAGCAAAGATATGGTTGGAAATATCAACGGTCCAACTAATAAGTTGAGCAAATGCCAATCTCTCGAATCTCATGGAAATAATAAATAGAACAATCCGAAGGATCTAAAATGATGTTTTCTTTTTTTAAGGATGTAAAACAAATTAGTGGCACAAATTTTGAACCAGCAATACAATTTCACATCATTTACGCAATCTTAGCTTTTCCTAAAATGCAAAGAGATGAAAATTTTCGACTTCCAGCAATGAAGCCACTGACTTAACACAGTAATCTGAGAGCCCCTGAAATTTCCCAATATTTGTTGTTGACTTTTCACTAGACTGTAATACCAGCCGACGTCTGCGTATCTCAAATTCAGGAGAGTAAATGAGCCGCTTGCCGTCTGGTTCTAAAAATTCTTTCCTACTCTCCTTCCACCACGAAACTCCAGCAGTATCTTGTAGTATTGGAAATTTGCAGAACATGGATTCAGTTCCACCGTTTGAGACTTTTAAGGTTGAAGGGAATTGTTCCACTTTGGCCGAAGTTCCTTTTGAGGCTGACAAAGCATAATTGAAAATGATGAAAACAGTTGCATTCACTGTACAAAGAATCAGCAGGTAAAACAGGCAGAAAAATGGATATTTGTTATAGCTAAGTTTGCTGCGAGTAGCAAATGTATAATTTTATATCATATTAGTTTCGTAGAGAGGGCATAAAAGTTTAAGCTCACCTGGCCAAAACGCGGCGAGAAGAGCCACGCACCAAACGATTGCATCCACCAACATTGCAAATGAGAGTGGTCTGTCTGAAAGATAGAAATTTATAGAATATAATTATCAAGAGATGATTATTGATGAATTATTTATAATTGTCAAGGCTATGTCGATGCCTTGGGTACAAGAATTTCTGCAGATACCAGAAACCCCGAGGAAAGCCCACAACGTGCCAGCGGAGTTCAGTGGGTCAGGCGGTATCAATGATGAAAAATAAACAGTCGATATTTCGGGATAGAACCCTTCTTCAGGACTGGAAAAAAGGGGAAAGAAGTCACAATAAGGAGATGGGGGAGGGAAAGACGTATAAACTAGCTGGTGATAAGTGGGGGGAGGGGACGTAAAGAGATTGGACTTGATAGGTGGATTTATATTCAGTCTCGATAGCCTCCAACCTGCTGTTGTGAACATAGAATTCTCTAACTTTCAATAATTTCTCCCGTACACCTTTCATCGTTTTCCATTTCCCATTCTGGGTCCATATTTATCCCTTCTCTTCTCCTCTCCTCGCTTTGCTGCTTCTCCAAATTCACATTCTCCAATGCTCCAATGCCCTCTCCTATCAGATTCCTTCTCATTCAGTCCTTTACCACTTCCACATATTGCCCTCGGGCCGATCCGAATTCGCACAGGGCGTTTCCTATGTACTAGTCCTTCCCAGTTCACTGCGTCTAAACGATATAAGCTGCAACCTGCTATTGATTCTTAATCCTTGTAATTCTAGTACAGCACAGGAAAATGCCTTTCGACCAACGATGTCTATATCGATCATAATTCTTGAATTTTTTTATATAAAAAATTTATTTTATGATGTAGGACTTTTCTTTAATTTTTTGATTACAGAGTGGTATACCTTTATGTGTTATGCTATAACATTTTGATCAATTTTATTACAATATATGAATGTACACAAGTTATGTTGAGATGTATCTATGTGTTGCACTCTGTAAAACTTGGTTTTTTTTTGAATAAAAATATTGTAAAAAGAAAGATCATAATTCTATCTGATCACTCTTTTTGCCTCATCATGGGCATGTTTGAAAGTCCTTTAACTGTTGTGATCAAATCAACACTCTCTTGTAGCACTGCGTAATGTACCTGCTTCGCAGTGTTACGTACCCCGTAACTGGGTAACTTACCAGCAAAGATAGAGAGGTCCGTTGAAGTCTGATGGTACTATTTTAACAGTATTTATTGGTAAAAATACACAAAAATAATATCAATGCAAACATACAGATACTATACGTCATCAATACTAGAGCAAAAGGTGCGGGTATAATAATAATCAATAAGAAATAGCTCTATCGTTGTCCAGGGGATAATGTATTGTCCGATGGAAATATAAAAGTCACTTTAGTTCATTCAGGCTGCAGCCTTTGGTTGGAGTCAAGAGAAAGAGATTTTTGGAACTTGCCATAATTTCTTTTAAAATGATGTCAATCCTTCGAAATGTCGTTGGTGTCCTTTTCCTTTAAGCTAAGCCGTTCTTCGGTGGTCAGTCCCGCCAATCCCAGGGAACGGGAAAGGACGCACGCAGGCCCCACCGGCTGTCGCTATTAAACGCTGTCACGGGCTTTCTAGCATTTCTCCTGGTGCGTCTAAAGGGGTTGTTCCCCAGACCCTCTTTTATCCTTACTCACGGGGTCTCAGATGTCAATCAGGTTGGGATGATGCAATCCCTCAACCAGCCCCCTCTGTTCATTCCCTGATGGCTTCAATGAATAGTACAGTACTCAATGCACAATTCCGTCTCCAAGAGACAATGGCCGTTATCCGTGGCTTTGTCTTTCTGAGGCCCAGGACACATTCCAAACCTTGAGGATTCTGCGTGTCTCTCTCTCATTTCCTGGGTCCCAGACCCGAATTAACAGCGATCTTGCGATTCTTAAAAAGGAGGGGGCTACTTCCTACCATTTCCTACTTCCTACTTCCAACCCTCAGAGTTGTGGCACGTTCGTAACAAGACATTTAAGGTGGGAGGGAATTCTTCCACTTAGGCCGAAGTTCATTTTGAGGCTGACAAAGTATAAGTGAAAATGATGAAAACAGTTGCATTCACTGTACAAAGAATCAACAGGCAAAATAGGCAAAAAATGAATATTTGCTATAGCTAAATTTGCTGCTGGTAACAAATGTATAATGTCATAACATATTTGTTTTGAAGACAGGGCACAGAAATTTAAGACTACCTGGCCTAAACGCGGCGAGAAGAGCCACGTACCAAACGTTTGTATCCACCAACATTGCCAATGAGAGTGGTCCGTCTGAAAGATGGAAATCCATAGGATATAATAATCAAGTGATCATTATTGATGAATTATTTATAATGGTCAAGGCTATGTCGATGCCTTGGGTTCAAGAAATTCTGCAGATACCGGAAACACCGAGGAAAGCCCACAACGTGCCAGCGGAGCTCAGTGGGTCAGGCGGCATCAATGGTGAAAAACAAGCAGTCGATGTTTCGGGGTAAGATCCTTCTTCAGGACTGGAAAGAAATGGGGATGTTGTCACAATATGGAGCTGGGGGAGGGAAAGGCCTACAAACTAGCCGGTGATAAGTGGGGGGAGGGGATGTAATGAGATGGTACTTGATTGGTGGATTTATATTCCGTCTCGATAGCCTCCAACCTGCTGATATGAACTTAGAGTTCTCTAACTTTCAGTAATTTTTCCCATACACCTTTCATCATTTTCTACTTCCCATTATGGGTTCATTTTTATCCATTCTTTTCACCTCACCTCGCTTTGCTACTGCTCCAAATTCACTTTCTTCAATGTTCCATTGTTCTCTCCTATCAGATTTCTTCTCATTCAGTCCTTTACCACTTCCACACATTGCCCTAGGGCCGATCCGAATTCGCCCAGGGCGTTTCTAATGCACTAGTCCTTCCCGGTTCGCTGCGTCTAAACGATATAAGCTGCAACCTGCTGTTGATTCTTCATCCTTAAGTAATTCTAGTACAGCACCGGAAAATGCCTTTCGACCAATGATGTCAGTATCGATCATAATTCTATCTGATCGGACGTGTTTTACATCGCTCTTTTTTGCCTCTTCATGGACATGTTTGAATGTCCTTTAACTGTTATGATGAAATCAACACTCTTTTGTAGCACTGTTTAAAGTAGCTGCTTCGAAAACCTCATTTATTTTTTTCTTCTCTTATTACAAGGCAATGCCCTCTATTAACTGCCGCTAATATGCATGAGTGATACTGGTGAAGATAATGGCAAGATTAGAGAATCCCGGTTCACGATGACATTGAGACACTGTTTCGGAGAAAGGAGACCTGAATCATCTATGGGCAACGGATTCAAGGAATTCCCCATAGACATACAATATGTACTGTAGTACACCTGAAGGAAATCAAGAGAACACTAAGGTAGCATAATACAAATTCTGAAAAGAAAGCATGAGGAAATGAGGAAATAGCGACCGAGAAATCGAGATGACCGAGTTGTGAATTATTATATCCCATCACTGTGGTGAAAAACAGGGAAGCTAAGAAATTAAGAGGAAAAAGCATTATGTTATTTTAACAGATACACATGAAAAAAAATGGAGACGTGGCAGAACAGGGTGCTCACGGTGTAAGAACGCAGTCCGTTTGATGAACTTACGGCACCTAATTAAGTGTATCTTTTGACATTGTGAGAAGCTAGAGGAGAAATTGTAAGCCCTGTTGCAAATATACCAGCATCGTCATTAACCAGGATTGTGTTACCGCAGCATTGACAAATGTGCATTTATTTAAGAAGATCTGCAAGGAAATAGTTGAAGATAGCGATCCCAACATCGGTGCGTGGAAATATACTGAAGTGGATCGGTGGGAGAGATTCTGTCACAATTTGGAAAGGTAAAGGTTGAGATACTGACAATAGCATGGATTTCTCACTTGGAATCTCATCTCACAAATTTGATTGAGTTGTTTTGAAGAGTTGATGAAGATAATTGCTGAGTGCAGCAACTGGACTTGTCCGTCATTGACTTTTGCAAGATCCCGTATGGCAGGCTTGCATAGAAAGGTAGATGACATGCGAGCCAAGGTGAGCCAGCCACCTGAGCATAAGAATACAAAGTAGGTTTCGTAGAGAGAGTCAGACGGTGACAGTGGAAATTTGATATCCAGAATGACCGCCTGCATCGAGCGGTGTACTGAACTGGTAGTTTCCAGTTCTAGTATTGTTTGCCATCTCCGAAATATTCAGATGAAAACATTTTTAACTTCGGTAATATCTTTCATAATGCAACAAAATTGGTATATTCGACTAAAAATAACTGTAACGATAAACTTCGAAAATAGGGCAAGCAAGTGCAGATAGAATATAACTCAGCCATTTGCGAACTGTTGTCCTTTCTTTAGTTAAACCAGGGCAGGAATTGCACAGTGGACTGCCCAGGGCGTTGAAGTAAAACAACATGACTGAGGGGTACATGCATTGGTCTTTGAAAGCGACAACAGGGGTGGACAGACTGGTGAAGAAGGTGCCTGTCGCATTTATTTAACAGTTGTAGCTCTATGTGCAACATTTGGGCCGTCATGTTCACTGTACAAATCGTTGGTAAAACCGACTCAGAATATTCTGAGCACTTCTGATCAGCCAGCTGAAGAAACGGCCCGACGAAGCTTGAAATACTGCAGGAGACATTCGTAAGTACACTTGCGGGACAGCATGTTTTTCGCTGTCGTGAGAGTCTGGGGTTACTCGTCCCTGGAGCACAGGACGTTCACTAGTGACATAAGCAGGGAGTATGGTTACAGTCTTTTACCCAGAATAGCTGAATCAAAACTCAGAATGCATTGATTCAAGATGAGGAACAAAACATTTAAATGGATCTGGGGCAAATTTTCCAAAGCAAAGGGGTTTGATAACTTGAACAGAGTACGGGATGATTCTGTAAAGCTGGATACAATTGTAACGTGTTAGGAACATTTGGATTGGTACACAGGTAGAAGAAGTTTAATGTGATAATGTCCAAACGCAAGTAAATGGGTCTAGCTGGGTCGAAGTCCTGGTGCAGTGCCGTATGCCGCCATGGATCCATTTGGGTGGCGTGAGGTGGTTCCTTGGAATGCTGGGGATAGTGGGGCGTTGTCAGAAAAATATAGGGTTAATGTGTGTTTTATATAATTGATATTTGATAGTAGGCATGGACAGGGTCGCACGAATGTGCTCTGTGCACGGATAGCTTATTCCAGTAAGCCAGCAGAGTATTCTCCGATTGTGGCCTCATGTTAAGGTCAAATAAAGAAACAAGGACTGGAACCAATTTTCCAATTCAGATGAAATAAATTAGTGTGGAAAAAATACCCATTTGACTTTTGGAGGTGTGCGTAATATTCTCCTATTGGTTAATAGAAGGGGATGTTGAGAATCACAGTCGAGGGTAAAACAAAGTACAGATGTCTAATCAGTTTAGAATATACCTTACACATATTGACAAGATTTTATTTAAATCATCAAATACTTGTTAATTTAAATTTATTCACTGCTAAAAACGCTGTTCGATCTGTTTGAAAGTATTGGAAACTAAGAAAAATACGTCTTTGGAGTTTAAAAAAAATTAAATCTTTAATTTTTGTTTTCGTTTTGGAAGATTTGAGAAGTTATGAATTTTACCAAGAAAATCAGATGTTTAAAATGTTTTCGATTTGACAGTTGCACTTAACTCTGAAGGTTATTCGATTAATTTTCTCAAGAGGCGCTTCGGACATTTCAGGAAACCCCACGAGTTGTGCAATAGCTGCCTATTACCATGTGTATGTCGTTATCACATAAAATCTTTCCGCAGCTATCCGGAACGTTGTCATAGTTAAAAATTACCTACAGGCATATTGCGAGGATTGCAGATTCCACCGTACTTGGAGTATAATCGGAAAGGTCCTCTGTAGAGTAGGGAGGATCCAAGAATGGGAAACGAAATCACTCCCTTAATTTGCAACCATTCAGCGGACGATCGATCAGAGGTCTCAGATCTGTTTCTCTTTCCCTGACGCTCGATGATCAACTGTTAATTTTCATTTTTCCTCTCCTTTTTGCGGACATAGTTTTTTAAAAAAATTGCTGCTGTTGTCCAGAAATTCCTATGCTATCCAACCAGATATTCATCCCCATGGCCTTGTGTTACTTCATTCATATCGTTGAAAACATAGCGAGAAGATCGAGTCCAAGACCAAAATGACAAACTGCAGGCTCCTGCTAACCTTCTTTCAGCGGCAGCTGTGGAAGCAATTTCGGTCAAGCACAGCACGTTACCTTCAGCTGCCAGTGTTCCCATTTCCCTCTAATGTCAATTATTTTCTCAAACGACTGATAAAAGAGCATTAATATCAGTAACGCAAAGATACTGCAAATTCTGGAAATACAGAGCAACACACACAAGGTGATCTGAGCAGATCTGGCCACATATATGGAAGTGAATAAACGGTCAACGTTTCGGTCCGAGTCTCTTCATTAGGACTGGAAAGGAGGTGAGAAAGTTGCAGAATAAAAAGGTGGTGGTATGGAGGACGAATTAGAAGGTGATAAATGAAGCCAGGTTGAGGGGTCTTGGGGGGAGGGGCGATGTGGAGCGTGTGTGGTTTGGCGGTGGGATGAAGTAAGAAGCTGGGAGGTAATAGATTGAAAATGCAAAGAGCTGGAGAATAAGGAATCTAGTAGCAGAGGAGAGTAGACAACGCGAGAAAGGGAAGGAAGTGGGGCGGAAGTGGAAGGGGTAGGCAGGAGAGCAGAGGAGATAAGAGGACAGGTGGGATCAGAAGAAGGACGTGGGAGGGAAAATGCTTGAATGAAAAGTCGATATTCATGTCGTCAGGTTGGAGGCTACCTAGACTGAATCCGTGGTGTTGCTCGCCCACCCTGAGAGTAGCCTCATGGAGGTGTAAGATGAAGACATGAATCGACATGTCGGAAAGTGAATAGATAGGAATAAAAATAATTGGCCACTCGCAAATTCCACATTTTGGGATGACTGGAGGTGCTTAAAAAAGTGGTCCCCAGTTTACGTCGAGTCTCATCAATGTAGAGGAGGCCGCATTGGTAGCTCTGGCTACAGTAGACTGCCCTAGCGATTCGCAGGTGAAGTGTTGCCTCACTGTTCGTGGCCCTGAATGAAGGTGATAAAGCTGTAATTTTTAAGTTGTCTTCATTCCATCTCGATTCACATTTTTTTGATTCGAAACAAACTGATGTCTTCACCCATCTTAGTACAAGTTTGACAACACTTCAAAGTCATTTACATAGCTATATCAGTCTAGAACCTACCTCGGTTGTGAAATCAATTGCTCAAACAATATCCTTCTATTCGTAGAACGGCCACTTCTTTGCTGCACTGTAACATCTGATGTCTATATCCGACCACATTTCATTATTTTCTGTCTTAAATGAAAATAAACGGCAATCATTCTCCAAATAGTTTCTCATGATGTAACCGTTCACGCTGAGGAGGCTGTCAACAATCGATACGCTTAAAGATTAAAACTTAAAACTCTGTTTTATTTAACATTGTAATGAAGTTTCTAATTATTCTCTTTCCAGAAGGCACACGCCGTAGAATCGAAACACGGATATCGTAGAAAAAACATTAGAAACATTCAATTGCGAGGAAGAGGATTTGAAGTCACTTTATAATAAAAAAAAATCCAATTCTGTAACCTAAACTTGGAGCTTTAAAAGAAGCCAACAGCGCGCAAATAGATTCCTGAGACACATGTAAATTTTAACCACAAAGGCTTTCTATGATATCATCAGCGGGCCCGTTAGTGCATTTCTATTCCCTGCTATTTGTAATTTCCTGTTAATCTGCACGAGGAGTTGGCTGTAGATCTTCAGCTGAAAGAAAACATTGAATCATGGAGTGCATCACGGCAGAGGGCTGTTCCACACGCTTCATCCAATCAGAACGAAAATATTTACGTAGCCGTTCTTACCTACTTTCAGCACGGTAGCACTTCCTCTAACAGTTTGTTCTGTATACCTACCGCCCTCTGTCCATTAGAAAAGCATGCTATTGCCAGCTCCCCTTTAAGTTTTTCCTCTCTCAGTTCACAACTATGTCTTCCATATTTGGATCCCCTATATTGAGAAAATGGCTATCAAAATCGTGTATATTAAAGTCGGTAACAATTGTTTTTTTTTCTAATTCATAAGGTAGCCTGTAGTCCAGAGTAAACAAACCATGTCTATCCAATCTCCCCGTGCCACTAAAACATTCCATTCCAGGCAATGTCGCAGAGAATCACTTTTGCAATCATTCTAACTCTACTACCTGCTAACTGTGGACCAGAAGAGAACACGACACTCCATGACCGGCCTAGCCATTGTCTACTGGTACAACCTGATGTCCCTGCTCTTGTAAATATATTGCCAAGAGGGCATGGAGGCTAAACGCCTTCTTATATGGATCCTGATGTGTCATTGTTACGTGCACCGTAACAACGTGCACCTTTGTGCATCAACGCTTCGAATATCCCTCCACTATATCCTGTTAGTACTCATGGCAGAGCAAATCGCAAGAGTTTCTGAAATCCAGAGTGGGAAACAGAAGATGTTGGAGGAACTCAGCAGGTCATGAGCCATCTCTTAAACGGGCTACCAACCTCTGTTAATGGTGGGGGTCCGTGACATAAAAAGGTTGAAAACCTCTGAATTATGCAGAGAGGTATAAAAAATCAACGTTTCGGTTCGATACCCTTCGTCAGTCTTCGAAGAGGATATGCCCTTGATTAGCCTGGTTTCATTTCTTCGGGTGAGGGAAGTAACGTTCCCTCTACTTTTCTTTTAACGGTAGCACGGACCAACAATTGCTCCTAGCAGGAAATTTTACCATGGCTTGTAAAAGGATTATGTACGGATTGGAGGTTTACTGACAATGATCGACCAAGTTCAATTCTGAGCTGACTGTTACAATTTCTAATAGCGTTGCAACTTGAAATACTGACGATGTATTACATTTAAGCTCTAAAACGTTACATGGTAATGGCTATGGTACTTTTATTATTTGGAAAACATGTGGATTATATACACCAAGAATAAATTACAGGGTATTTCATAATTATATTTACATAGATTTCAAAATTATATTAGCAACGTGTGCGGGAGTGCTTCAGCTACCACGCGGGGGCGCACACACGAAAATTAGAGGGGACAGTAATATCAAGTATATACAGAGTACATAGATGGGAGGTTGGTTTCCTGATGACCTGAGCTGTGTCCATAACCTTCTTAATTTTTGCTATCTTAGGCAACCTCCCACTGTCAACATTTTGGGTATTAATAATAAGATATAAGATTCGGCACTTTTACTTGAATATAGCAATACAAACAGTATTTATGAGTAGAAAGGTCGAAGGGATTTGAGATGCAAAGTGACCTGGGTGAACAAAGCCAATGAATGATTCGCGATGGGAAATCTTCCCCAGCCACCCATCATTCAGACAGATCTCCAAGCAGCAAGTGGGCAGAAGGGGTCACAGGTAGGCGAGAAAACGAGGATGTAGATCAAGCCAATCATCCAGAAGACTGTAATACCATAAGACATAGGAGCAGATTCTGGCCATTTTGACGATAGTGTCTGCTCCACCATTTCTTGCTGAGACCGTAATACTATAAGACCATAAGATACAGGAGCAGAAGTAGACTATTCGGCTCATCGAGTCTCCTTCTCCTTACAATCGTGGACTGTTGCAATTCTTCTAGTCACGCGCACTGCCCTGCCTTTGTCCATACCCTTTGATGCCCCGGTTAATCATTAACCTCTCTATCTCTGTCTTAGGTACACCTGACCACTAAGACTCCACAACTGCTCGTGATAACAAATTGCACAGATATACCACCTTCTGACTGAAGTAATTTCCCGCATCTCAGTTCTAAATGGATGTCCTTCAATACTGAAATCGTGCCCTCTTGTACTAGATTCCCCAAGCATGAGAAATAACATTGCCATATCTATTCTGTTCAAGCCTTTTAACATTCGGAATGTTTCTGTGAGATGCCCCCTCATTCTCCTGAACTCCAGAGAATACAGCTCAAGGCCTCTCAGACGTTCTGCATGTGGTAACCCTTTCATTCCTGGGATCATTCTTGTGAATCTTTCATGCACTATCTCCAATGCCAGTCTATCCTTTCTAAAATATGGTGTCCAAAATTGCACACAGAAGTCCGTTTGGCCTCACGAGTGCCTTATAGAGCCTCAACATCACATCCCTGCTTTTATATTCTATACCTCCAGAACTGAATGCCAACATTGCGTGGTCCTTTTTCACAACCGAGTCAACATGGCGGTTAACCTTTAGAGTATCTTGTGCAAGGACTCCCAAGTGCCTTTGCATGTCTGCATTTTGAATTATCTCACCATCTATATATTGTTCTGCCTGTTTAATTCTTCCTCAAAAGTGCATAACCATGCACTTTCCAACATGGTATTTCATTTGCCCCTTCTTTGTCCATTCCCCTAAACTATCTTAGTCTCTCAGCAGGCTCTCTGTTTCCTCAGCAGTACCCATTCCTGCACCTATTTTTGTATTATCGGCAAATTTAGCCACAAATCTATTAACGTCGTTGTCGAAATCATTGACATGCGGCATAAAAAGCAGCTGTCCCAACATGAACCCCTGTGGAGCTCCACTAGCAACCGGTAGCCGGCCAGGATAGGATCAATTAATTCCCATTCTCTGTATTATGCTGACTAGCTAATGCTCCATCCAAGCTAATAACTTCCTGGAATTCCATGAGCTCTTATCTTGCTAAGCAGCGTCACGTGCGGCACCTTATCAAAGGCCTCTTGAAAATCAAAGTACACCACATCTACTGCATCTACGCTACTTCAAAGAATTGCAGCAGGTTTGTCAGGCAGGGTTTTCCTTTCAGGAATCCATGCTGGCTTTGGCCTATCTTGTCACGTGCCTCCTGATACTCCGTAATCTCATTCCTAACAATCGATTCCTACAACTTCCCAACCACTGATGTCAGGCTAACAGGACTATAGATTCCTTTCTGCTGTCTCCCACACTTTTTAAAAACCGGAGTAACATTTACAATTTTCCATTCATCCAGTACAATGCCAGAATCTATCGATTCTTGAAAGATAATTGTTTATGCATCCACAATCTCTCCAGCAACTTCCTTCAGAATCTAAGGGTGCATTCTGTTAGGTCCAAAAGATTTATCCACTTTCAGCCCTTTAAACTTCCCGAGCACCTCCTCAGTCGTAATTTGCACTGCATAGATTTCACTTCCATGGCACTCTTGAATGTCCGCTATTCTACAGCCGTCTTCCACTGTGAAGACTGATGAAAAATACGCATGCAATTCCTCCACCATCTCTGCATCTCCCATCACATTAACTCCATCGTTATTTTGCATTGGTCCCATATCTACCCTCGACTCTCGTTTACCCTTTAAATACTTAAAAAAAAACTTTTAGCATCTTCTTTGATATTAGTCACTGGCTTCCGTTAATAATTCATCTCTTCATTCCTTATGACCTTCTTAATTTCCTACAGAAAGTTTTCAAAAGCTTTCCAATCCACTATCTTCCCAGTAGCTCTGATGTCCTTGCATGCCCTCTCTTTCGCTTTTGCTTTGGCTCTGGCTTCATCTGACAGGCACAGTAGTGTCCTTCGTCCCTTTGAAAATTTCTTCTTATTAGGAATGTATCTCTCTTGCATTTCCCTCATATTTTTTGGCAGAGCCTCCAGCCATTGCTGCTCTGCTCTCCTTCCTGCAAGTATCATTTTTACGTCAACATCGACCAATACCGCTCTCATGCCATTGTAATTTCCTTTCGTCCACTGAAATACTCACACATTGGATTCTATTTTTTCTCTCTCAGGTTTCAACATGAACTCGATCATGTTGTGCTCTCTGCTTCCTAAGGGTTACTAGGACGTGAGGTAACAATGGCAGCCATCGTTCAGTCAAGGTTCAGCGACGAAAACAACGTCATATTTGCCAATCTGTAGCTGAATTTCAAGATCATCCATTTCATTTTTTATGTTGGGTGCACTCAAATATAACACTTTCAGTCCAGTATTTGTTGTTTTCTGGTTTAACTACCCCACGCCTGTATTGCCCTGCAACTGATGCCAATGGCTGCGATTAAGACTCATCTCCTCCCTGTTTTTTCTCTCTCTATAAACTCTTCTGCACTCTATCTTTCATTTATTTCTGTTCTCCCTTTCCTCGACCCTCGATCCCACGAACCCCCCGGTACTCAACCCCCCATCAAATTAGTTTAAACGCTCGCTAACAGACGTATTAAATATGCCCGCTAAGATATTGGACCCCATTGGGTTCAGATGCATCCGTTCTTTTTTACAGGTCGTACCTCCCCGAGAAGAAGCCCCAATGATCCAGGAATCTGAAGCCCTGCCCACTACAGCAGTCTCTCAGCCTTACATTAATACGCCAGATCGTGCTACTTTTGCACTCGCTAGCGGTGGCACAGGCAGCGATACAGAGTTTAGTACCCTAGAGGTGCTGCTTTTCAGCTTCCGACCTAACTCCCTGAATTCTCTCTTCAGAACCTTCTCCCTTTTTCTACCTTTGTCATTCGTACCAACTTGTACCAGGACTTCTGGCTGTTTACCCTCTCCTTTCAGAATACTCTCCACCCGATCCGAGACACCCCGTACCCTTGCTCCTGAGAGGCAACGCACCACGCAGGTACCCCTATCAGTCTGACAGAACCTCCTGTCTGTTCCCCTCACTATGGAATACCCTTTGATTATTGCATTCCTCATCTTCCTCTTTCCCTTCGGTACCACGGAACCAGGCACAGTGCCACAGACCCAATCGCCGTGGTGGTCCTCTGTCAAGTCATCCCCCTCAACCGCTTCCAAAACAAGATAACGATTGCTGAGGGGGGCTGGCCACAGGGGTGCTCTCTGCTATCTGAGCTGTTCCCCTCGCCTCGCTGACCGTCACACAGTTACCTAACTCGGTCTCGGGGTGAGTAACTCCTTGTAGCTCCTCTGTATCTCCTGTTCACTCTCCCCAATAAGCTGTAGATAATCGAGCCGCAGCTTTAGATCCCTAACACGGTCTGTCAGGCGCTGCATCTCGGTGCACATGGCGTAGATGTGGCCTTCTGGGAGAATGGAAGATACCCGGGATTCTCACATCGCACACCCAGAGCAAAGTACTAACCCTAAGAACATGCGCTCTATTCCTTAAAAACTGCAAAGAAAAACCAAAAACGAAGTCTAACTCCCCACTGACCTTGTCGAAGCTTTCCTATAAAATAACTGAGATATCAGTACCGTCTATAAGCAGGAATTTGTTACGAAGGATTGAAAATTGGCGAGTGGGCTTTCATTTCAAAAGGCCCGCAAGTACAGGTGGCAAGCCAAATATCGGTGCTGGGAAAGATACAGGAATGAAGGACAGAATCTATCATAATTTGGAAAGGCGTGTAATATAAAAGTGACCGTAAGCATGGATTTCTTAAGGAGAATCGTCTCTCACAAACTTGATTCAGTGGTTTTGAAGAGGCTCTGCAGAAAGTTGCTGAGGGCAGGAAAGTAAACTATATCTTAATTGAATTTCGCACGATCCTGTACAACAGTCTAGTATAGAATGCTGGGAACACGGGAGCAATCTGAGACAGACAACTGAGCACAAGAACACGAAATTGGTTTCATAGAGGAATCAGATGGTGATAGTGGAGATATTGAGACGGAGAGTAAAGGCTTGCAACGAGTGATGTACTGAAGAGGTAGGTTCTGGTTCCAGTTATTGTTTGACATCTCTAAAATATTTAGTTGATAGTATTTTTAAGTTGTTAATAAATTTCAGGATGCAGTGGAATTAGTGATATACCAGACAGTGAAAATTAACTAAGACAACGAACTGGAAAAGTGGGCCTTGTAATTGCAGATAGTGTTTAACTGGGACATTTGAAAAGTGTCGCATTTTGGTTAGTTTAACTGAGGAAGGAATTGTGCAATGGATTGTCATGGGCGTTGAAGTAGAACACGGTGACTGAGGGATACAGGCACGCTGATTTGTAAAATTGTCGACGGGGGTGGACAGGCTGGTAAAGAAGTTGTTTGTCACAATTAACTCAGTTCAGATTCCGAATCAGGTTTATTATCACGGACATGTGTCGTGATGTTTGTGAACTTAGCAGTGACAGTTCAATTCAATCCATAATGCAGATAACGAAAAATAAAGAAATAATATAAATAGATAAATTAATCTATTAGAGTATATGTCTTTTAGATAGATTTAAAAACGCGCAAAAACAAAAATAACATGTATTAAAAAAGCAGCAGTATTCACAGTTTGAATGTCCTTTTAAGAATCCGATTGTAGAGGGGAAGAGTTGTTCCTGAATTGCTGAGTTGTGCCTTCAGGTTTCTGTACCTCCTATTTGATAGTAACAGTGAGAACAGAGCAGGCCCTGGGTGTTGCAGTTCTTTAATAATGGACGCTGCCTTTCTGAGACACCGCTCCTTAAAGATGTGCTGAGTACTTTGTAGGCTTATGCCCAAGATGTAGCCTAACTAAATTTACGACACTCTGCAGCTACTTTCGGTTCCGCGCAGTATCCCACCACTCCCCCCCCCATACCAGACAGTGAGGCAGTTTGTCAGAATGCTCGCCACAGTACACTTTCAAAAATTTTTGTGTGTATTTGTTGACATACCGCATCTCTTCAAACACGTAATGAAGTATAGTCGCTGCCTTGCATTATTTACGGCTACATCGATATATTGGGTCTAGGTTAGATCCTCAGAGAGCTTGATACCCAGGATCTTGAAACTGAACATTCTCTGCGCCACTGATCCCTATACGAGGATTGGTGTTTATTCATAGAAACATAGAAAATAGGTGCAGGAGTAGGCCATTCGTCCCTTCGAGCCTGCACCGCCATTCAGTATGATCATGACTGATCATCCAACTCAGAATCCTGTACCTGCTTTCTCTCCATACCCCCTGATCCCTTTAGGCACAGGAGCCATATCTAACTTCGTCTTAAATATAGCCAATGAACCGGCGTCAACTGTTTCCTGTGGCAGAGAATTCCACAGATTCACCACTCTCTGTGTGAAGAAATTTTTCCTCATCTCCTTCCTAAAAGGCTTCCCCTTTATCCTTAAACTGTGATTCCTCGTTCTGGACTTCCGCAACATCGGAATCAATCTTCCTGCATCTAGCCTGACCAATCCCTTTAGAATTTTATACGTTTCAATAAGATCCCCACTCAACCTTCTAAATTCCAGCCAGTAGAAGCCTAGTCGATCCAGTCCTTCTTCATATGAAAGTCCTGCCATCCCAGAAATCAATCTGGCGAATCTTCCCTGTACTCCCACTATGGCAAGAATGTATTTCCTCAGATTAGAGGACCAAAACTGCACACAATACTCTTGGTGAGGTCTCACAAAGACATTGTACAACTGCAGTAGAACCTCACTGCTCCTGTACTCAAATCCTTTTGCTATGAATGCCAACATACCATTTGCCATTTTCACCGCCTGCTGTACCTGCATGCCCACCTTCAATGGCTGGTGTACAATGACACCCAGGTCTCGTTGCACCTCCCATTTCCCTAATCGGCCACCGTTCAGATAATAATCTGTTTTCCTGTTCTTACAGCCAAAGTGGATAACCTCACATTTATCCACATTAAATTGCATCTGCCATGAATGTGCCCACTCGCCTAACCTATTCAAGTCACCCTGCATCCTCTTAGCATCCTCCTCACAGCTAACACCGCCACCCAGCTTCGTATCCTTCGCAAACTTAGAGATGCTGCATTTAATTCCCTCGTCTAAATCATTAATATATATTGTAAACAACTGTGGTCCCAGCACTGAGCCTTGTGGTACCCCACTAGTCACCGCCTGCCATTCTGAAAAGTTCCCGTTTACTCCCACTCTTTGCTTCCTGTCTGCCAACCAATCCTCTATCCACATCAATACCATACCCCCAATACCGTGTGCTTTAAGTTTGCACACTAATGTCCAGTGTGGGACCTTGTCAAAAGTCTTTTGAAAATCTAAATATACCACATCGACTGGCTTTCCCCTATCCACTCTACTAATTACATCTTCAACAAATTCTATAAGATTCGTCAGAACTGATTTTCCTTTCACAAATCCATGCTGACTTTGTCCAATGATTTCACCTCTTTTCAAATGTGCTGTTATCACATCTTTGATAACGGACTCTAGCATTTTCCCCACCACCGATGTCAGACTAACCGGTCTATAAATCCCCGGTTTCTCTCTCCCTCCTTTTATAAAAAGTGGGGTTACATTAGCCACCCTCCAATCCTCAGGAACTAATCCAGAATCTAAGGAGTTTTGAAAAAGTTGTCACTAATGCATCCATTTGCCAGTCTATCTTAGCTAATTCACGTCTCATAACTTCAAAATTACCCTTCTTTAAGTTCAGAATCTTTGTTTCTGAATTAACTATATCACTCTCCATTTTAATGAAGAATTCCACCATATTATGGTCACTCTTACCCAAGGGGACCTCGCACGACAAGATTGCTAACTCACCCTTCCTCATTGCTCAATACCCAATCCAGAATGGCCTGCTCTCTAGTTGGTTCCTCGACATGTTGGTTCAGAAAACCATCCTGCAAACATTCCAAGAAATCCTCTTCCTCAGCACCTTTACCAATTTGGTTCTCCCAATCTATATGTAGATTGAAGTCACCCATTATAACTACCGTTCCTCCATTGCATGCATTTCTAATTTTCTGTTTAATGCCATCCCCAACCTCACTACTACTGTTAGGTGGCCTGTACACAACTCCCACCAGCGTTTTCTGCCTCTTAGAGTTATGCAGCTCAACCCATATCGATTCCACATCCTCCAGGCTAATGTCCTTCCTTTCTATTGCGTTAACCTCCTCTCTAACCAGCAATGCCACCCCACCTCTTTTTCTTTCCTGTCTATCCCTCCAAAATATTGAATATCCCTGGATGTTGAGCTCCCATCCTTGGTTACCCTGGAACCATGTCTCTGTGATCCCAAATAAATCATATTCATTAATAACTATCTGCACATTCAATTCATCCAACTTGTTATAAATGCTCCTCGCATTGACGCCCAAAGCCTTCAGGTTTGTTTTTACAACATTCTTAGCCCTTATACAATTATGTCGAAAAGTGGCCCTTTTTGCTTTTTGCCCTGGATTTGCTTGGCTGCCACTTTTACTTTTCACCTTACTACTTTTTGCTTCTACCCTCATTTATACCCCTCTGTCTCCCTGCACTTGTTCCCATCCCCCTGCCACATTAGTTTAAATCCTCCTGAACAGCAGTAGCAAACGCTTCCCCTAGGACATTGGTTACAGTCCTGCCCAGGTGCAGACCATCCTGTTTATACCGGTCCGACCTCTCCCAGAACTGGTTCCAATGCCCCAGTAATTTGAATCCCTCCTCCTTGCACCATTTTGCAAGCCACGTGTTCATCTGAAATATCCTCCTATTTCTACTCTGACTAGCACGTAGCACTGGTAGCAATCCAGAGATTATTACCTTTGTGGTCCTACTTTTTAGTTTATCCCCTAACTCCCTAAATTCACTTTGTAGGACCTCATCCCGTTTTTTTTTTACTTATATAGTTGGTACCTTTGTGCAACACGACCATTGGCTGTTCACTCTCCCACTCCAGAATGTCCTGCAGCCGCTCAGAGACATCCTTGACCCTTGCACCAGGGAGGCAATATACCATCCTGGAGTCTCGTTTGCGACGCAGAAACGCCTTATTCCCCTTATAATCGAATCCCCCATCACTATAGCTCTCCCACTTCTTGTCCTTCCCTTCTGTGTCGCAGAGCCACCCATGGTGCAATGAACTCGGCTGCTTCTGCCTTCTCCTGATGAGACAACTCCCCCAAAAGTATCCAAAACAGTATATCTGTTTAGGAGGGGGATGACTTCAGGGGCTCCTGCACTACCTGCCTACTGCAACGCTGTCTAGTGGCCACCCCTTCCCTTTCTGCCTGTGTAGCCTTTACCTGCGGTGTGACCAACTCACTGAACGTGCTATTCACGACTTTCTCAGCATCGCGGATGCTCCAGTATGAATCCAATCGCAGCTCCAGACGCACAATGCGGTCTGCCAGAAGCTGCAGCTGGACACATTTCCTGCACACATAGTGTTCAGGGACACTGGAAGTATTCCTGATTTCCCACATGCTGCAGGATGAACAAACCACGGGGTCTGTCTCAGCTGCCATGGCCTACCCAATACTTGCCTCAACTTTTGAAACTTTCTCCTTTGAAAGGAACTTACACGACCTTCCCTCACTTGGAGTGAAGCTCGTCCTCAGCCTCTGCTAACCGAAGCCTCTCAGGACAAAGCCGTCCTGCTCTGTCTCCCTCTACTCCGTCGCCCGCTACAACGTCGCCCGGTCCGTCTACTGTTCTCTTTAAATACCTCCGCTGCCTCACGGTCGGACTTACACGCGCTTGCGCAGTCGTGCAGGGCATTCCTTCGTTTTACCCTTCCTGAAGCTAACAAGCATCTCCTTCGTCTTACTGACGTTGAGTGCAGGTTGTGGAAACGAGTGTAGGCCCTGGGACGTCATGTTCAACTGTACAAATCGTTGGTGAAACCTGGTATTGTGCATTCATTGGTTGTGCATTTTGATCGCCAACACCAGAAGAGATGCTATGAAGCTTAAGATAGTGCAGAAAAGATTGTTAAGTAGGACAAACGCTCTTTTAACTGTAAGAACAGACTGGGGCTATTCATCCCTAGACCACAGGGGGTTGCGCCGTGACCATATATATGTAATGTCAGGAAGGGCATAAGCAGGGGTATGACACCGTCTTTCATCTAGAATCGGTTAACTGAAAATGAGAATACATCGATTCCAGGAGAGAGAGGAAATATTTAAAAGAGTCTAGAGAAAGTTTTTCAGCAGAAGACGTTTTTTTTAAATGGAACGGAGTTCCACATGAACCTATAGAACTGGGTACGATTCCAAAGTGTGAAGTACATTTGGATTGGTACATAGACAGAAACATTCATTGTGGTGAGATCCAAACGCAGCCAAATATGACGAGCTGGGGTGTTCAAGAGTCCAATTGTTCAATAGTTCCAATTTAATATGAGAAAATGCATACAATATGCAACCTGAAATTATTGGACTTCGTAGACATCCATGAGAACAGAAGAGTACTCCAAACAATGAATGAGGACAGAAACGTTAGAATTGGACTTAGAAGGCTTTGTGGAGCCTTCCCCTCCCCCTTCCAAGCATATGCACCACCTTCCCTCCACTGTTGCACCTACCCCAACAAGCAATCAATAGCAAAGACCCCGAGGGGGCATGATTTGCAATACAGAAATGCTAATCGCCTTGCCAACGAATTCAACATGCCCGATCCACCTCTCTCCCGACTAAAGGGACACATAGCGAAACAGGGGAGCAAGAAAGCAAACAACTCGTTGAGATACGGCTTTAAAGTCTGCATCGCTTTTTTTCGAGTTCTCCGACTTGATAATCGGCAGTAAACTCTCCTCCGGGGAGGGAGAGAGGAAGAGAGAGAAAGAGAGAGAGAGAGAGAGAGAGAGAGAGAGAGAGAGAGAGAGAGAGAGAGAGAGAGAGAGAGAAGAGAGAGAGGAGAGAGAGAGAGAGAGAGAGAGAGAGAGAGAGAGAGAGAGAGAGAGAGAGAGAGAGAGAGAGAGAGAGAGGGAAGGGAGAGAGAGATTCTAGTAAATAAGCAAAGAGTAAGGATCTCACCTATGTAATGAATTTCAGTGCAAAAAAAAAACCTTCCCGGAGTTTAGAATTCCAAGGTATGCTCTCCTACTAGAGGGGAATAATGGGAATCACATTCGAGGAGGAAAACGAAGTTCAGAGTACTGGTAACAAAGAAAAACATACATTTATCTGTTGGGGAGAAAATTTGGGAAGCTTCAAATTTATCCAAAAAAAAAAAACGGATCACCCGGTGAAGTCGATTCCGATTTGACAGTCCGATTTAACACTGAAGACAAATTAACTAATTTTCTCAAGATTCGGATCAGACTATTAATGTAAGCCCATTAATGATGTAATATTGTTCACGTGCATGGTTTTCTCACATAATATCTTTCCCCAGCTATCGCGATCTTTGACATAATTAAAAGAGTATTTCTTTTATACACAAATCTTGCAATTACTGCAAATTCCACGATACTTTCGGTTATAACGTAAAAGGTTCTCGGGAGAATCAAGGGCAAGAAACAAAGTTAAAGCCGTAGATTTATAACCTTTCATCTGGTTACCATTTATAAATCTCTGTTCTGTTACTCTCTCCATCAAAATTCAAGCACAAAAGTGTTGTCACGAGAACGCGTTGCGAAAATTCGAACATCGCCCGATTTCCCTCGGTTGAACGTTGATATAAGTGTGCAAGAAGAGATTTTCAAATTTAGGATTTTCTTTGTCAAAACAAATTCCCGGCGATGGTGGCGAATCTCTGGATTTATTTATCACCCTGTAAGGTCCGTGGGGCAAATCTGTTGGGAAACGTTTAAGGGGGTAGTAAGTTTTTTGTCTTGGAATCATCGGGTCTCTGGAGTAGACCGGAAGTGGAGACTCCGACTGACCATATCAGACATTATCAGCTTGAATGTCTGGGCAGTAGACAGGGCCGGAATGATTATTGCTGTTCTTTTCTTAATTTTCTTTCTTTGTTTTTATTTTTTAACAACAGCATCTAATGAATCAGAAAAACGTCAAAGATCAAAATGATCATTTATCTTCCCAATTGTTACAGGTGACATCGATCATCAACCTTTGATGGATGCAAGAAACGAAACGTCGTGATGTTGTGGCGTAAACTCATTGATAATATCTGGCTCTGAACTGCAACTGGCTTCACAGCTTCTTTGATGTATTTACATCTGCGTACAATGTATGTTTGCTTTGATGTTTTGAATGCCTGTGTGTAATTCGAATCGGAAATCTGCAAAGCGGCATAAGTCAGTCTGTCAGCTCCATTTCCTTTAGTCTGTGAAAGTAATGCAAAATCAGAGGTTAGTCGAGCATTTAGTGACTAATTGAATCACACGATTGTAAAATAAATTAGAGATGTACTCATAAGTAATGAACTTCAGTTGCTTACGCTTAATACACAATTATTTCAACGCTGTTTCAAGATTTCCATTAATTATTTATATATTAGCGTTTATTTCCTTACTTAAAATGAACTTTAACAAAAGCAAGTTACGAGAGTAGAAAAATCCTTGAAGTAGCAATTACGGTACAAAATAATTTGCTAAATTATAATACAATAGTATTTTCTGTCATATGTGTCTGATTACCGCATCCTGTTTCGTTTATGGAGCTCACACGTGTATGCTCAGCTGCACCTGCCAATACAGTTCCAAATGCACATGGACATTGTTGTCAGTGGACAGCTTATAACTGATAGAATGAACGTTGGCACTTTGTTCAGTCAGGCTCTCTGATTACAGTTTTGTTACAATTCGGAATTTCCAGTAGCTCAATTCTACTCGGTTATTATCAGACACTCGTGTTTATTATGGAGCTGATAATGGTGCGTTGGGAAGGATGTCATTCCTAGTTTTGTGCTGTTTGGCTTTTCCTCACGTGCAAAGTACATGTGAAATTAAATTCGGAAAAGCAAGGAACAAGTAACCTCGAGAGATTCCGCAGATACTGGAAATCCTGAAGAATGCAAGCAAAATATTGAAGGAATTAATTTGGTAAGGCAACATGCAAGAAGGTAAATAAACTGTCGATTGTTTCTGACAGAAACGCTTTATCGGGACTGGAAATGAGGGAATTGAATCCACGATATAAAGGTGTGGACGGGGTGCGGGAAAAGTAGCAGGTGACAGGTGAAACCAGGTGAGTGCGAAGGTATGTGGATGACTGGGGTGGGAATGATATAAGAAGCTGAGAGGTGTCGGGTGGAAAAGGTAAAAGGTGTTTGAAGGAGTCAGATACGGGAGGACAATGGACCCTGCAAAATGGAAGAAGGAGGAGCACGTGGGTGGAGGGCAGCCTGGTGGGCAGATGACGAGAAGAGAAAAGGTGAAACGGAGAATGGAAAAAAGAGAGAATGGAATGATGGAGAAATTCCCAAAAGTTAGAGAAATCCACATTCATGCCTTCAGGTTGGAGTCTCCACAGATGGAAGAAAATATTATGCTTGTACCAGAACGTTAAGATGTTTCACTGAAAGGGGATTAGCTATGACGCACTTTATATTTTGTTACTGTATCAATGGTATCCTCAAGTGTGTAAAATTATCTTCCTATTGGATGATTATATATATGAAACCTCTGTGGTACTCCGGTTTACTCCTATGACTTACAGGTTAGGAGGTCAATTGGTCACGTGGGTGTGACTGAGCTGCATGGGCTAGTTGTAACGGAAGGGCCGGTTATCGTGATATATATCTACTGCAAATCTATATCACCTTCACGCTAATCTCTCTGCTTTACCTGGGAATAGATAACGCGCTCCTCATTTTGTCGATCTTTGCGAAATGGCTTGCTCTCCCTCTGGTTTAGTGAGGCATAGGCAGTGGTGTCTTCAACCCGAGCTTGTTCAGCCTGTTAGAAAAATATATATTAAATACAACTAATTGATACAGAGCTCAGAGATCATCAACTAAATTAGATTTGCTAAATCTAAACACCGAGGATAAAAAAAAATGTTCGAATAACATTTTGCCTGCGCACAATGATACTGTCCATACATCATACCGGAGGTGGGATCTCGACGGTTTTAGGTTGGACGTCGCTATGTTTAGACTTTCAAATCACCGCTTATAACAGTCCTAGGAATAGGATGGGGTTCTCAGTTCTGGCCATCTCTGTTTTTTCATCTCTTAAATCCTATCTCTTAAATCGCTCTAAATTCTGTGCATGGGCACAGGCCCATGTTCTATCTTTTACGCATGCGTCAAATTATCGTAATTATTGCCGTGATCAGAATTCGTCCCTGTGCTGCAAACTGAAATTGTGACCCTTACCACTCACATTATTTAAGTTGAGGATATTGGAGCAAATGGCAAGTCCCGATGTCAAGTCTCGCTTAAATCTAGCCGGAAACAGGGGAACAGCATTCTGGGCCTCTGTTGATATGATTGTTTTTGCTGGTAAATCACTTAAATTACGATCGAAGTATTAGAACCAATGGACGTAGTTGTTAGAGTAAATGATAAAAATGTCATTTGTTCTGCTGAAGTAATGGCATAGCATTCCAGAGTAATAAAGTAATAGTAAAAAATTATCATGATTGCTTCATCTTCAACTTGGATATTACTCTAAGAAGTAGCCCTACATTTTCGGATGTGTTACGAACACGTAGACTTTTTAGCATAATGAAATCAGTGATGTATGAATAACTACCATAGCTTAGCTGCTGCAGTCGTTCACTTTGCACCTAAAGTCGTCACGTAAAATTAAAACTAAATGCGTTAAACTGGGGAATGTGATTAATGAAACACAAGAATACAAAGGTTATCATGAGCATGAATCCAGGTAGCAAAAAAATATATAGTACCATTGAAGTGCTGGAAACATGAAGTAAAACAGAGAAATAGAACACACGAATTTTTAGTAGATCAGGAGCCACCAGTTAAAGGAATATAGTTAGCGTTCACGTTGCAATCTGCGGAAGGGTCTTCAATCTGGAATGTTAAGTGGTTCTCTTTCCAAAATCTGTCATTAGCTACAGATTATTTTCTCCTTTGAATCCAAATGGGAGACAATACTTTTATCCGTTTTAGGCTTTGCTTCCCACATTGAGGATAATACTCATTCAGCGTTGCATCGTGGACTAGAAGGTGCCATGTGGAGTTTCGTTTAACACATGGTTATCATTGTTCACCACATACTACAAGGTTTTGTTGCAAGTATGTTCGATTCCATTGCAGGTTATGCACTGCTGTGTGGATCTTTGTTGCGGATCGGGGTTAAAAATGCATTTAATATTGCAAAGACCATTTCAACAAAACAAGATTTCATTACATTTTTAGCTTGCTTACTGTCCGTCAGGTCATATGTAACACACATTACGAATTGATTCGTGAACGTACTGCACGGTCACATTGTCCAGTCAAATGCGATGCTCGTAAACTGGCATTTAGTAGTTTCTCACAGTCTCAGATGCGTGTTGAATTATTCGTCAAAACAACTGACTTTCCAATGTTAAATATTACCGTTCCCCTTCCAATCCAACCGGCTATGAACCGGGGTGGAATCTTGAATGGATACAGGAAGCAGATGCAACGGAAACATTCAAATAAAACTTGGATATGTACTTGAAAATAAAGATTTGACTGGGAAAATAGTTTTATTTTCCCTACTACGCTCCAAAGTGTTATGGACTAAAATAAATTCATGATATCTTTGCTATGCGAATATCCCGCTCTGAAACAAGACTAGTCGCTTCACCTACCGGGTCTTCATTCTGACATGCGTCCAAAGAATTTGTGTTACCCCCTTCAGAAGAGAAATCAAAAAGAAATTATTTGCATTGTAAACATTGTAGATTCTTCATTTGATACCAATCGAATTAATCGTGTAAGTGGAGCAGCTGAAGTTACGGATCTTTCAGAAAGTATTTTTGAAATAGTCGTGCAATTTTGAAATTTGCACAGTCGTGCAAATATACTGTGTTTTGCATTAACCTGGTGCTATGCTCAAAAGGCTTTGACTTTCAACGAGGCTGTAAAGTGATAATAGCATAACAGCGGCGGTACCGTATGTAAGTATAGCAACCAAGAAGGAAATTAAAACCAATGAGACGTATATAAGTTGGTAAAAGTTACTTACACAACCAGAGAGTGTTTAGATCTACGCCAAATCGTTTACGTTTCAAAATACGGAACTGCCATTGTATTAAAAAAAGAGGACATTTGAAGAACTCGAAATGTATGTAACAGCATTCGGAAAAGAGATATGAAATACTTCCAGTAGACTGGTGAAATAGTTGAACTTTAAGATCAAGCATGTATTTTGCCAGAATATTATTACTGAAATCCGGCTTCGAAAATCGGGATCCATGTCTAATCATTCTGTAAATGCCATTTACTGTTTTGAAGTTAAAAGTCGTTAACGCTTCTATTTTGTACGAATAGAGGTGATGTTTCTCAGTGATCAGTGTTCTTACCGTGCGATCTCTTTAACTTGAGCTTCAGCAAAACTATTATCAGAATTAAAATTGCCAATCCGCCCACTGCACATTCGAGAATCAATCTGGTATCGGCGCCTTGTAAAAGAAACATTGAAGCAGTTATACATCTAAAAACAAATCCACACATGAGAAGCAACAATGCAAACTATTATATAGGGTCCTTTCAAATCTCCCTACACACTGTTAGGATAATGGCAGAATATACAGTATAGAACAAATAAATCTGGATTTTAGTTTCCCCAGACACATTCCAGCTATTTACTAAGACTAAGAATAGGCTCCACTGCATTTTCCTATACTTCTCTTGACAATAGATATCACCACACCAATTGAACGTGTTATCATCTAACCTAATACAATTCTGATCTCGATTCAACCTTTTAAGTCACTTCTGTCAAGGATGTTCTTTAGAACGATTAAAACCCTATAGATAACTTGTTGACTCGCCAGAGGAGTCCCGGTGAAGTAACAATTCCCTCAATGCTGAAATTACTCGCTAACTTCAAGAGTTTATAAGACTGCACCATCTATGCCTCCTGAATGTGTATCGAGCATATTAAACGTATTTTCCCACTGTTATGTTTTCCACAGCTTTACGAGTGACAAATGCGAATTAATGGAAAACTGCATAATGAAAACATAGATAAACACGAGTCATCCATTTGAACTGCGATGACCACTATTACTGGAAGGGAAGTACGCAAAGACTGAGTTTTGCCAAAGTCTGTTCACAGTTTCGCACCCTATACATTCGTTCCAGGTGGAAATTATGTGTCACGCCTCCGTGTTCAGGAATTCCTAGCTTGATGCTGATTTTGCCCCATGTCCACATTTTTCCGGTAAAACTTCGTTAATTAAATACACCTGCACTCACCAGCAGATAGTTTTCTCCTTTGTTATATCACTCTGCGATTTAGAGTTTAAGTCTTGCTTTGTCTTATCTTTGTCAAATGTCCGGAAGTTTGCTACCATACACGTGCTATTCGAAATCAACTTCTTAATTCATCTTACACAATTTAAACTGAACATCTAAGACACTTGTTTTGAAACACCATTCACATTGAATGTTCACTGCAATCAGGTAATCTGAAAATTTCGCCCTTCTTCCATATTTGGGTAGCTGTTCTGTGATTGTTCTTAACTAGATTTGATCGACACACCTACATCATTTGGAAACGTTTCCATCTTGCCCGGAGTGCTAGAAATTCTGAAAATGTTGAATATTCAGAGTAACACACAAAATGCTGAAGATACGCAGCAGATCAGGAGCGGAATAAGATGACGACATTTCGGTCCGAGACCTTACATCAGGACGCAATCAAGACACCATCTTACCTTGCTCCAGGATGTAGCTGAAACTGACAGGCACCGTCAGAGAGACATGTGACACCAGGCAGGTGTAAACATCTTTTCCCGAAGCAGACTGATTAATTTCCAATGAACTGTAAGCCTTGTGTAAACCCTCCGCGGTCTGGTTTATCACTGTTTCTATTCCAGTGCGAATTTGACGGTTATTTTTTTGCCAGACGATTTCTAATTCTTTCGGGTAGAAGGCAGCTGTTTTACAGAGGAGCTGCCGAGGAGACGATAGCTCTCCAATAGGAACGATTTCTAATGGAGTTGGGGAAACTTGAATAAAAAGATAGTTACATTGGGTGTTTACCATTCATTTAGTTAAAGTAAATTCCTTTATCTTCCCGCCAATTACAATGCCATCTCACTATCAAATTCGTTACCCGCCATAGCTTTCCAGCATTTTATAATTTATTTTAAATTCAAGTACATAGTTATTAAACCAGACAAATGTACATGCCTAAATGAAACATCCTTCTTCTGGGGTCAACTGCAAAATACAGTCCATGTATTCCCACACAGCAAATGCAGTCACCATCCAGCACATACAGTGCAAATAAACAAAGTAATATCGAGTCACAATACAGAAACAGCTGAAATGAATAATTCGAGTACGGCACCGAGAAGGTGAATCTAAGGGGTTCATTGTGAGGAAGACATTCTGTTTTGACTGGTCTTTCAGCTTTATCACACGATTATGTTTGCGGCAGCCCGTTGGCTTTGGAAAATGTTCGTTCCTATATTTTTAAACTGTATTTTTAAACTGAACGTCTAAACTGAGCTGTAAAACCCAAAATATGACTGACTTCCACAGTCCGAATGCAATAAGCTCTTGCACGTGTTTTTAATATTCTGGTAACTCATTTGTTCAGGTAGTTTTTCAGAGCTTGCGTTGGAGCTTTCTAGTCATCAACATTCACTGACAGAGCTTCCCTCGGAATATAAATCATTGCTTATTGTGTTGAGCAAGTGTCTTTATTCCTGTAAGTGGAAAAGTTTCATCTCTTTGCATTTGAAGAAAAGCTAAGGTTGCGGAAATGTTGTTACTGGTTAAAAATCTGCGTCATTAATCTGCATTCCAGCTTTTTCTTTAAACAGGAAATTATCATTTCGGATTTTTTTTCAGATTATTTTGTTTATTATTTCGATGTGATTCTGCAGATTGAGTTTGGCACAACATATTATTTGGTCCGTTGATATTTCCAACCATATATTTTTATGCCTATATTCCCACACAACACCTCATCCTCTTCCCGCCTTGAGTTATTCGTCAGCCAGCCCATAAGAACATAAGAAATATGAGCAGGAGTAGGCCATCCCGCCCATTCAGCCTGATCCGCTATTCAGTATCATCATGGTTGATCTGTCTATAAACTCAGCTCCATCTGTCTGCCTTTTCCCCAAAACCGTTAATTCCCCTGCTATATAAAAATCTATCTAACTCTATCATAAATATATTTAGTGAAGAAGCCTCAACAACTTCCCTGGGCAGAGATTTCCACAGATTCACCATTCTCTGTCAAAAACAGTTTCTCCTCATCTTCGTGCTAAATCTTCTCCTCTAAATCTTGAGGCAGTGTCCCCTAGTTCTAGTTTCACCTACCAATGGAAACAACTTTCCTACTTCTATCTTATCTATCCCTTTCAAAGTTTTGCATGGTTTTATAAGATCCCCTCTCATTGTTCTGAATTCCGGAGTGTATAGTCCCAGGCGACTCAATGTCTCCTCTTCATTTCTGGAATCAACCTGGTGAACCTCCTCTGCACTGCATCCAAAGCCAATAAATATATCCTTCCTCAAGTATGGTAACCAGGAATGCACACAGCACTCCAGGTGCAGTCACCAGAACCCTGTACAGTTGCAGCATGACCTCCCAGCTCTTGAATTCAATCCCTCCAGCAATGAAAGTCAAGATTCCATTTGCCTTCTTAAAAACCTGTTGCACCTGCAAGCAAATTTTTGCCATTCATGCACAAGCACTCCCAAGTCCCTCTGCACGACATCATGCTGCAATCTTTCACCATTTAAAAAATAATCTGCTCTTCTATTATTCCTTCCAATGTGCATGATCTGTCATTTACCAACATTATATTCCTTCTGCCAGACCATGTCCCATTCAATTAATCTATCTATATCCCTCTGCAGACTGTCCATATCCTCCATACAATTTGCTTTTCCATTCAGCTTAGTGTCAACAGCAGAATTTGCTACGCTACACTGTGTCCCCTATTCCAAATCATCAATACAAATCGTAAACAACTGCGGGCCCAGCACCGATCTGCTGCTCCTCGTTCACTTTTTCCAATCGCCCAAGGTCCTCTCTAAACATATTCCTTCTCATTTAGTCCTTTACCACATGAAGTTCATAACTCATCAGGGGTGATTGAGAAGTTTGTGCCCCAAGGTAGGAGATGAGTTATTAACTAACCTTTCTGCATGATGACTCACACAGTTGACCTGTATGTGCATGTAACGAGAGCTGTATAATTCATCTCCTTCTACCTTAGGCCACGAACGTATCAATCACCCATCTGTGGACACTTTCAGGAGGTCCACGATCCGTATGCTCCACGACCGCTGGACTAAGCGTATACATTTAGGAGGGGACTATGTTCAAAAATAAATGTGCTAGTTTTTCTGAAATTGACTCCTTCTACCGTAAGCCACGAAATTATCAATCAAGTCTCACACAGCACAGGAAAATGTCTGTCGACTAATGATGTTTGTATCAATCATAATGCAAACTGAATTCTATCTGATTGGACATGGTCTACATCGCTCTTTTCGGCCTCTTCATGGGCATATTTGAATGTAGTTTAACCGTTGTGTTCAAATCAACACTCTCTTGTCGCACTGTCAATACGCCCACTACTCTCTGCGTAATGTACCAGCTTCGCAACCTCATTTAAATTTTCCGCTCTTATTTCAAGGCGATGCCCTCTGTGAATTGGTGCTAAAATGAATGAGTAGTATCGGTAAAGAGAATGGCAAGGCAAACAGAATGAGAGAATCCAGGTTCACGAGGACATTAACAAACTGTTTAGGAGAAAGGAGACCTGCATCATCTATAGGGAACGGGTTCAAGCAATTCCCGACAGAAACATAAGATGTACTTCATAGAACTGACGGGAATCATGAGAGTAGAAAGGTAGCATGATACAACTTCTGAATGGAAAACAGAAGGAAATGAGGATATAGCGACATAGAATTAGCGATGACAGAGCTGTAATTTATTATTTGCCATCACTGTGATGAAAATCATGGAAACTAAGGGATTAAAAGGAGTTAGCATCATAGCTTTTAACAGATCCGCATGAGAAAAATGGAGATGTCCGGGGATCGAGATGTTCACGGTGTAAGAACTCAGATCGTTTGATGAACTTAAGGCACCTGATCAAATGTATCTGTTGACATTGTGAGAAGCCAGTGGAAAAATTGTAAGGTCTATTGCAAATATATCAGTATCGTTTTTAACGAAGATTGTGTTAACGTAGCATTGGACAGTGGTAAATGTGCATTTTCTTAAGAAGATCTGAAAGGACAGGAAGAGAGCTGAAGGAGGCGAGCCCAGCATTGTTGCCTGGAAACATACTGGAGCGGATCAGAGGGAAAGAATCTATCACAATTTGAAAAAGGAAAGGTTGAAAAACTGCTGGTCATCATGGATTTGACATTTGGGATCAAACATTGGATTGAGTTGTTTTGATGAAGTGATGAAGAAAATTGAGGAGAGCAGCAATTGGACTATGCCTTCATTGACTTTTGCAAGGTCCGGTATTGCAGGCTTGCACAGAAAACTCGATGACATGGGAGCCAGTGTGAGCCAGCCACCTTAGCACAAGAAATCAAAATTGGTTTAGTAGAGGGAGTCAGGCAGTGATAGTGGAAATTTGATATTAAGAATGACCGCCTGCAACTACTGGTGTACTGAACAGGTAGGCTCCATTTCCAGTATTATTTGTCATCTCCGAAATATTCAGATTAACTTCGTTAATATCCTTTGGAATGCAACGGAATTGGCTGTATATTAGACAGTAAAAGATATCTACGACGATAAACTGCGAAATCAGGACAATAAATTGCAGGTAGAATATTACACGGTCATTCGTGAAGTATTGTAGTTTGGTTAGTTAAAGTGGGGCAAGAATTGCCCAGGGCATTGAAGTAAAACAAAGTGACTGAGGGTACATGCAGATTGATCTTTGAACGTGACAATAGAGGTGGGCAGACTGGTGCAAAAGGTGTTTTGCACATTTATTCACAGTTGTAGCAATGAGTACAGAATCTGCGCCGTCCTGTTCAACTGAACAGGTCGTTGGTGAAGCATACTTAGAGTATTCTGTTCATTTCTGATCAGTCGACTATAGAAAAGGCCTGACGAAGCTTGAATATTCCAGAAAAGTCCAGAAAAGATTCACAAATACATTTGCGGGACAGCATGTTTTTAACTGTAGGGAAAGTCTGGGGTTACTCTTCCCTAGAGCACAGGAGGTTGAGTGGTGACCTTATTAATTTAGGGGCGTAAACAGGGGTATGGTTACAGTCTTTTATCCAGAGTAGCTGAATCGAAACTGAGAATGCATCAATTCCAGATGAGAGAGAAAACATTTAAATGGATCTAGGGCAAGTTTTCCAAATCAAGGGAGCTTCGTAACTGGAGGAGAGTACGGGATGAACCTGTAGAAGTGGGTAAGATTGCAATGTGTTAGAAACATTTGAATTGGTACACAGATAGAAAAGGTTTATTGTGGTAAGTTACAAACGCAAGAAAACGGGTCTAGAAGGGATAGGTTTCTCGGTCTACATGAGCGAAATGTGCCGAAGTCCTGGTGCAGTGCCGTATGAAGCCATGAATTCATCTACTTGTTGGTGGGCGTGTGTTCCTTGGAATGCCGAGGATAGTAGGGCGTTGTGAGAATGCTATACTGTTATTGTGTGATTTACGCAATTGGTGTTTGATAGTAGGCATGGACGTAGGCACGCGAATGTGTTCTGTGCATGTATAACTTATTCCCGTAAGCCAGCAAAGTATTCTCCAATTGTGGCCCCATGTTAAGGTCAAGTGAAGAAACAAGGACTGGAACCAATTGTCCCACTCATATGATATTAATTCATAGGAAAAAAAAAACTCACTTGACTTTTGGTGCTGAGAGCAATATTCTCCTCCTGTTTAATAGAAGAGAATGATGATAATCGTAGTCGAGGGTAAAACAAAGAACAGATGACTTAAGAGTTCGAAATGCACCTTACAAACATTGTCCGGATTGTATGTAAATCATCAAATCCCGGTTAACTGAAATTTATTCACTGCTAAAGCGGTGTTTAATCTGTTTGAAAGTACTGATAACTAAGACAAATATTTCTTTGAAATTTTAAAATTTTTTAAACTTTAAATTTTGTTTTCGTTTTTGGGAAGATTTGAGAAGTTTTGAAATTCACCAAAAAAATCAGATGGTTAGAAAGTTTTCGATTTGACAGTCCCGGTTAACTAGAAGGCTATTGTGCTAATTTTCTCAAGTGATGTGTTGGACTATTCGAGAAACCCCATGAATTGTGCAATATCTGCCTATTACCACGTGCTTGACTTTATCACATGAAAAGTTTCCCCAGCCATCAGGAGCGTTCTCATAGTTAAAAAGTACTTACAGCATCTTGCAAAGATTGCAAATTCCACTGTACTTATACTGTAACGTGAAAGGTGCTTGGTACAGTAGGGAGAATCAAAGAGTGGGAAAACAAAATTACTCCCTTAATTTACAACGTTTCATCAGGTGATCGATCAGAAATCTTAGATCTGTTTCGCTCTCCGCTGACGCTCCATGTTTCCTCTACTTTTGCGCAGCGGGTTCTGCTGCTGTTGTCTAGAGTTACTGTGCTGTCTAACCTGATATTCATCCCTATGATCTTGTGTTACTTCATTCATGTCTTTGAAAACATAGTGAGAAAACTGGGTCCAAGACCAAAGGGACTTCAGCATGCTGTGTGCTCCTTCCTCCCTTATCCTCAGCGGCAGCTATCGAAGCAATTCTCCGTCAGACACAGCACGTTACCTTTAGATCCCAGTGTTGCCATTTTCCGATAATGTCGAATACATTTTGAAAGGACTGATAGAAGAACATTCATATCAGTTACCCAAGGGTTTCTGGAGATACTGGAATTTAGAGCAGTCTCAGCAGACCAGCAGCGTCTATGGAAATTAATGAACAGTCGAAGTTTCTCTCCGAGTCCCTTCATTAGGACTGGAAATGAGGGTGGAATATGCAAGAATAAAAAGACGGTGAGATGAAGGACAAATTAGAAGGTTATAGGTGAAGTCGGGTTGAGGGGGCTTTGTGGGGAGGTGGGGGGAAAGGAAGTAGGGCGGGGAGATGAAGTAAGAAACTGAGAGGTAATAGATCGAATATTCCGCGTTTTCGGATGGACTGGAGATGCTCGAAAAAGTGGTCCCCAGTTTATGTCGAGTATCTCCAGTGTAGAGGAAGCCGCATCGGTAGCTCTGGCGACAGTAGACGACGCTACCCGATTTGCAGGCAGAGTATTGACGTGCAATGAAGGTGACGAAATTATAATTTTCAGGTTGTCTTCGCCTGTCAGGCAATTTTTCCTACTATTTGGATTTACATTTTCTGATTCGAAAAATGCAGATGTCTTCACCCATCTTCAAATTCATTTCAACAGCTATGTCAGTCTAGAATCTATCTCTGTTGTGGAATTGATTACATAAATAGTATCCTTTTTATTCATGGAACGGCCACTTGTTTGTTTCAGTGCGCGATCTGACGTCGATATCCGACCACATTTCATTATTTTCTGCATTTAATGAAAATAAACGACAATCATTTTCCAAATACTAGCTTATGATGTAACCGGTCAGGCTTGGAAGGTTGTCAGCAATTTATACGATTAAAGATTAAACTTAAAACTCTGTTTTATTTAACATTGTGGTGAAGCTTCTAATTTTTCTCTTTCCAGAATGCACACGCCGTAGAATCGAAACACGGATATCGCAGAAAAACATTAGAAACATTCCGTTGCGAGGAAGAGGCTTTGACGTCACTTTATATTTTAAAAAAAACCCACTATCTGTAACCTAAACGTTGATATTTAAAAATAAAGCCAACAGTCCGCAAATCGATTTTTGAGACACATGTAAATTCTAACCACAAAAGCTTTCCGTGATTTCATCAGCGGGCCTGTTAGTGTATTTCTATTCTCTGCCATTTGTAATTTCCTGTTAACCTGCACGGGGAGTTTGTTGTAGATCTTTAACTGAAAGAAAACATTGAATCCTGTAGTGCATCACGGCCGTAGGCTGTTCCACCCGTTTCATCCATTCAGAACGAAAATATTTACGTAGCAGTTCTCATACCTGCCTGCAACATGGTAACACTTCATCGAACAAGGTTTTCTATATACCTACCGTCCACTGTCTGAAAACCATGCCGTGCCGAGCTACCCTTTAAATCTTTTCTCTCTCGGTTCACAGCTGTGTCTTCTAGATTTGGATCCCCTGCCTAGAGAAATGGGCTATGAACATCTAGTATATTAATGTCCGTAACAATTGTTTTTATTTTTCAAATTCATAAAGTTGTCCCTCAGTCACCTGTACTCCAGAGTAAACAGTCCATGTCTATCCAATCTTTCTGTGCCACTAAAGCCTTCCATCCCAGGCAATGTCCCAGAAAATCTCTTTTACAATCGTTCTAACTTTACTACGTGCTATCTGAGGACCACAAGAGCACACGACACTCCAAGACCGACCTCACCATTGTCTATTGGTACAACATGGTGTTTCAGGTCTTGTCAAAATACTGCCAAGAGGGCGTAAGCTAAAGGAAGCAAGTAATCTGGATCCTGATGTGTCGTCGTTAAGTGCACACTAAAATCCCTTAGTGCATCAACGCTTCTAAAATCCCTCTAGTATATCCTGTCACTATTCACGGCAGAGAAAGTCATAAGCACAGAAGAATCTAAATCCAACAAACACAAAATGCTGGAGAAAATCAGCAGGTCAAGCGCCATCTCTGATAGGAGCTCCCAACCTTGCTTAATGGTGGGAGTCCATGGCATGAAAAGGTTGGAAACACCTGGTACATGGATAGGTATGATATAAACAATCGGGTCGAGATCCCATTTCAGTCTTTGTAGGGGATATGTCCTTGATTCGTTTAGTTTATTTTCTTAGAGGGAGGGAAGCAACGTTCTCTATACATATTTTTTAACAGCAGCATGGACCAACAATTCCTACAAGAAGGAATGTTTGCCATGGCTTGTAACTGGATTATGTACGGACTGTCAGATTAATAGCAATGATCGACGGACTTCAATTCTGAGCTTTTGGTTAGAATTTCTAAAGGCCTTGCAACTTTAAACACTGAAAATATAAATAAGTTGAAGCTATAAAATGTTATGCAGTAATGGTAGTGGTACGGTTGTCATTCAAAAAAAATATACGGATTATATACACCAGCACAATTAATTACAGATTAGTTCATAATTATATTTACATCAATTTCAAAATTATATCAGCACAAATGCTACGAGTGCGGGAGTTTTTCAGTTACCACGTGGTGGCGCACTCGCGCAGATGAGAGGGAACAGTGGTGCCAAGTGTATACAGACTAGAGAGATGGGAGGTTGGTTTCCTGATGAACTGAGCTGTTTCCATAACCTTCTGCATTTTTGCTGTGTTAGGCAACCTCCCACTGTCAACATTTCGGTAATACTATTGATTCGAGACTTATGTACAGCTTTGAATCATGGTGAAGTTGAATCTTGCTGTACAAAAGCTTCATCGTGTATTCATTACAGACGAGGATTATATATATTATAACTTAATTTTGAATCGTCTATATAGATTCGTCTACAGAGCGATGTAATACTTTGGTTCTGAAAAAAATGATGCCTTTCATCATCATGCAGAAAGGGTACTCTGGGAATAAACAATGTTATTTCAATCCGCCATCTGTATGATCCATTCACAAAGTGCAAAGTACAAAGATGGCCACTGGGGACTCATTGTCCTCCCACCTGCATTCAGATTTATAAATATAGTACGGTCCCTGTAAATACGTTGAGTTACCACGTCGGAAGTTCCTACCCTACAAGAAAATCTAATGTTACATTCGCAGTTCAGCAGTGATAGGAAGAGGTAAAACTTGCCTTCCGAGGTAGCAAATTTATTCGCTGTTATTATATTTTGGTTACAAACTGCGCTGCCATGAAGCTTTAGCAAGTGAATTTACTACCCGTATATAACTGTTTCCGTGTGGGTGGGACGACAATTCAGTGAATTCTTACGAGATGCTAACATCACTTATTTGTTGTTTCCTTCTTATGTTGCCAACGGGTCACTCATTATTTGGCCGTAGAAATATAACATTTATTTCACATCACACTGTGCCCCTGAACTTTTTTCTCCTTTTGACTCTGTTAAGTAACACCTAAGACATTGATAAGATTAACAGTGAAAAGATAGTAAGCATAAATTTCAATTTGATATTTAGTAAAATGTGCACTATTCATTCGTGAATGAGCGCTCCAACAGGCATACATATTGGTACACACGTTTACTGCATTCACTGCTTCTGAATTTTTCTTTTACATAGAGTGCATTAAGAAACAATTGCCAGAAGAGGATTTGGCAATGTCGTGCACTCATGTGCTTTTCTATCATCTTTAGAAAGCTCTGTTCATTTTGTATGCAGGATATTCTACAGTGCTTGCAAATAATGCTACACGGTTGAAACGACGATGAAATGAGTTGACAATGAATAATTTATGAAGCATATTTTAGAAAATATCAACAACACTTCATATTTGCTTGCTGAATTGGTCCGCTTTTGTGACTTTGCGATTCAAGAAAATGAAAATCGGTTGTTTCTTACTTGTATTCATGGGTAGATGGAAACCGAAAGGGAGAGATAGGAATGGAAAGATACTGTCAATTAATAATAAGATATTACGTTTGGAAATTTTACTTGAATCTAGAAGTGAAAGTATTATTTACGAGTGGAAGGTCGAAGAGATTTGAAATGCAAAGTGGCCTCGGTGAACGAAGCCAATGAGTGATTAGCGATGGGAAATCTATCCCAGCCACCCATCATTCAGACAAATCTTCATGCAGCAAGCGGACTGTAAGGGTCACGGGTCGCCGGGAAAACGAGGATACCGATCAAGCCAATCAGCCATAAGACCATAAGTTATAGGAGGAGATTCTGGCCATTTTGCTGCTGGGGTCTGTTCCGACATTTCTTGCTGAGACCATAAGACCAGAATATATTATAGTACAAGTAGGCCATTCGCCCATCGAGTTTGCTAAGCCATTCAATCATTGTCTGATCCAATTCTTTTGGTCATGCCCACTGCCCTGCCTTCATCCCATACCCTTTCATGCCCTGTATAATTAAGAATCTATCTATCTCTGCCTTGAGTACACTCAATGACTTGGACTCCACAGACGCTCTTGGCAACAAATGCCACAGATTTACCACCCTCTGACTAAAGTAATTTCTCTGCATCTCTGTTCTAAATGGCCGGTCCTTCAAACCTGAAGTCATGCCCTCTTTTCCTAGAATCCCCTACCATGGGAAATAACCTTCCCATATCTAATCTGTCTTAGCCTTTTAACAGTCGGAATGTGTCTGTGCGATTCCCCTCATTCTCCTGAACTCCGCGCCATTCAGCCCAACAGCTACCAGACATTTCTCATATGGTAACCTTTTCATTTGTGAAATCATTTTTATAAATCTTCTCTGAACACCCTCCACTGTCAGGATATCCTTTCTAAAATAAGGAGCCCAAAAATGCAATTCTCCAAGTGTGGTCTCACGAGTGCCTTATAGAGTCTCAACATCACATCGCTGCTCTTATATTCTATTCAACTAGATACGAATGCCAACATTGCATTCGCCTTCTTGATAACCGACTCAACCTGCAGATTAACCTTTAAGGTACTTCACACAAGAACCCTCAAGTCCCTTTGCATCTCTACATTTTGAATTCTCTCTCCATCTAAATAATAGTCTCCCCTTTATTTCTTCCACCAAAGTGCATGATCATACACGTTCCAGCATTATATTTCTTTTGTCACTTCTTTGCCCATTTGTCTGAACTATTTAAGTCTCTCTGATGGCTCTCTGTTTCCTCAGCACTACCGCTCCTCCACCTATCTTTGTATCATCGGCAAATGTAGTCACAAGCCCACTAATACCGTAGTCCAAATCATTGACAATCATCGTAAAAATCTGCAGTTCCAAAACCGACCCCTGTGGAACTCCACTGGTAACCGGCAGCCAGCCACCAGAGGATGTCTTTATTCCAACTCTCTGTTTTCTGCCGACCAGCCAATGCTCCACCCATGCCAGTAACTTCTCTGTAATTCCATGGGCTCTTATCTTGCTAAGCAGCTTCTTGTGCGGCAACTTGTCAAAGGCCTTCAGAAAATCCAAGTAAGCCACATGTACCACATCTCTTTTCGCTAATCTGCTTGCAATTTCCTCAGAAAATTGCAGTATGTTAGTCAGGCAGGATTTTCCTTTCAGGAAACCATTCTGGCTTTGGCCTATCTTGTAATGTGCCTCCAGGTACTCCGTAATCTCCTTCCGAACAATCGATTCCAAAAAATTCCCAACCACTGATGTCAGGCTAACAGCTCCATAGTTTCCTTTTTGCTGCATCATCACCCCTATTAAGTAGCGGAGCAGCATTTGAATTTTCCAGTGATCTGTTACAAAGATATTGTCCCAATAAGGATGTTGCCTGGATGGGGGAGCATGTCTTCTGAGACTAGGTTGAGTGAACTCGGCCTTTTCTTCTTGGAGTCACGGAGGATGCGAGCTGACCTGATAGAGGTGTACAAGATAATGAGAGGCAATAATCGTGTGGATAGGCAGAGGCTTTCACCCAGGGTTGAAATGGTTAGCTCGAGAGGGCATGGTTTTATGTTGCTAGGCAGATGGTACAGAGGAGATGTCAGGGTTAGGTTTTTCACACAGAGAGTGGTGAGTGCATGGAATGGGCTACCAGCGGCAGCGATGGAGGCGGAAAAAGATGAGGTCTTTTAGGAGATTCCCGGATAGGTACATGGAGCTTGGTAAAATTGAGGGCGATGGGTAAGCCTAGGTACTTCTAGGGTAAGGAAAATGTTTGTTGCAACTTTGTAGGCGAAGGTCCTTTACTGTGCTGTAGGTTTTCTATATTTCTACATTTCTAGTGCCAGACCTATCGGTTCTTGGAAGATCATCGTTAAACCCTGCACAATCTCTCCAGCTATTTCCTTTAAACCCCGAGGTTGCATTCCATCAGGTCCAGGAAATTTCTCCACCCTCATACCATTAAGCTTCCTTAGCATCTTCTCAGTCGTAATTTTCACTGCACAAACTTCATTTCCCTGACACTCTTGATTGTCCTGTATACTGCAAACGTCTTTCACTGTGAAGACTGACGCACAATACGCATTCAATTCCTCTGCCATCTCTGCATCTCTCATTACAATATATCCAGCGTCATTTTGTATTGGTCATATATCATTACACAACACCCAATGCAGCACAACCGATCCCCTAGTGGGGTTAATGATAAGCTGTTCTAAAAAAGCCATCCCCTTGGACGTTCTACAATTTCTCTGTCTTGAGGTCCAGTGCTCAGCTCGTTTTCCCAAACGTCTTTCATGTTAAAATCCCCAATGATTATCAGGTCCTTGTGTTTTTGACACTTTTTTTTCTATCTCTTACTGTAATTTGTAATCCACATCCCGGCTACCGTTTGGAGGTCTGTATACAAATGCCATTAGGGTCATTTTACACTTGCCATTTCTTAACTCAACCAATCGTGTACCTTCCAATCCTATGTAATCTCTTTCTAATGAGTTTAATATGATTTTAAATACACAGAACCACACCACACCCTCTGGCAATTAATCTGTCTTTCGGATACACTGCATATCCTTGGACGTTCGGTTCCCAATTGCCGCTATACTTTAGCCAAGTTTCAGGGATTGTCATAACATCCTATGTGACAATCTGTAGCTGAATTTCAAGGTCGTCCATTTTATTCCTTATCCTGCGTGCATTCAAATATAACACTTTCACTCCTGTATTTGTTTGCTTTCTGTTTTAACGGCAAGCCGCCTCCATTGCACTGTAACTCATGCCACTGGATGTGATTAAGCCTCATCTCCTGCCTGTTCTTTGTATAATCTCTGTTGCACACTATGTTTGATTTATATCTGTTTTCCCCTTCCTCAACCCTATCATTTAGGTTCCCACCTCTTTGCCAAATGACTTTAAACGCTCCCTAACAGCTTTATTAAACGTGACCGATTGGATATTGGACGGCTTTGGGTTCAGGTATAACCACCCTTTTTTGTACAAGCCGTATCTCCCCAGAAGAGACCCCAATGATCCAGGAATCTGAAGCCCTTCCGCGTACACCAGTCTCTCCGCCACACTTTAATACGCCTGAACATGCTATTCTGGCATTCGCTAGCAAGTGGCACAGACAGCAATCCTGATATTACTGCCATAGTGGTCCTGCTTTCTACCTAACTCCTTGAATTTTCCTTTCACAACCCCTCCCTTTTTCTACATTTGTCATTTGTACCAATGTGTACCAGGATTCTGGTGGTTCACAGTCTCAGTCAGAATACTCTGCACCCGATCCGAGACACCCCTTACCCTGGCAACTCGCAGGCAACACACCACCCAGGTACCTCTATCAGGCTGACAGAACCTGCTGTCTGTTCCCCGTCACAGTGGAATCCCCTATGACTACCGCATTCATCATCTTCCTCTTTCTCTTTCCCTTCTTTTCCACGGAGCCAAGCTCAGTGCAACAGACCCGATGGTCATGTTAGGTCATCCCCCTGAACAACTTCCAAAATGAGATAGCAATTACAGAGGCTGATAGCCACAGGGGCGCTCATTATTATCTGAGCTCTGCCCTTCCATTCCCTGACCGTCACCCACTTATCTATCTCCTGCTGCCTCGGGGTGACTAACTCCCTGTAGCTCTATCTCTCTCCTGTTCATTCTCCCTATTAAGCCGAAGGTCTTCGAGCCGCAGCGCCAGATCTCCAACATGGTCTGTCAGCAGCTACATCTCAGTGTACTTGGCGCGGATGTGGCCATCTGGGAGACTGGAAGATTACCGGGATTCCACATCCGACACCCAGAGCAAAACACTAACCCTACCAATATGTTCAAAAAATGTAAAGATATACCTCAAAAATGTAAAGACAAAGCAAACACGAAATCCATTTACCAGCCTTCCGCGCCGAAGCCGGAATGAGCCAATGCCTGTGATTCTACTCTCACTAGTCGCCGCTCCGCTTAACCATTCTGTACTTTAGTTCGTCGAGCTCAGTTGCCGCCGCTGAATGGCCCGCACAATGGACCAACTTCCGCGAAGCTCTCGGTTTAAACCACGGAGATATCAGTAACGTTTTTATTGAGGATTTTGCAACCGGCGCACTGAAAAGTGGCTAATGCACATTCATTTAAAAAGGCCCGCAAGTACAGGTAGTGAGCCAAATATCGCTGCCGGGAAAAGATACTGAATGAATGATACTGAAAGGGAAATAAATAAATCTAATAGACTTTCCGCATATTAGATAGATTAAAAAATGTGCAAAAATAGAAATAATATATTTAAAATCTAGTAGTATTCACGGGTTCAATGTTCTATAGGAATTGGATGGCAGAGGGGAAGAAGCTGTTTCTGAATCGCATAGTGTGTGCCTTCAGGATTCAGTTCCTCTTACCTGAAGGTAATAGTGGGAAAATGGCATGCCTTGGGTACTGGGGATACTTAATAATGGACGCTGCCTTTCTGAGACACTGCTCCTTGAAGATGTCCTGAGTATTTTGTAGACTTATACCTAAGGTGAAGCTGACTAAATTTTCCGACCCTCTGCAGCTCCTTTCGGTCCTGTGCCGTAGCCCACCCCTCCCCTACCATGCCAGACAGTGACGCAGCCTGCCGGAATTCTGTCCACAGTACAGTTATAGAAGTTTTTGAGTGTTTGCGTTGACCACATCTCTTCAAACACTAATGAGGTATAGTCGCTGTCTTGCCTTCTTTATAAGCTGCATCGATCTGTGGGGACCAGATTAAATCCTCAGAGAGCTTAATGCCCAGGGACTTGAAATTAATCATTCTCTCCACTTCTGATCCCTCTATGAGGATTGGTGTGTATTCTTTCGTCTTACCCTTCCTGAAGTCCACAAGCATCTCTTTCGTCTTACTAAAGTTGAGTGCAAGTTGTGGCAATGTAGTGTTCTCGCACAGGTGTAAAAGAACTCTGAACTAAACACCAAGCATAAACCAGTCAATGAGGCGGTCCCAATAAGATTAACCGTTCACTGTTCACTCTTCCACATTAACGTATGGTGAAAACTGTTGATAAACAATACAAAATATATACGGCATTTGTTTCCTAATTGACATCACATTTACATCATAAATACTTGCAAAAGTAAGACTACAACTATATTACATTAAAGTGCAACATACAGTCAGAATCTACCTATGCCATCGACTGGCTTTAAATACACTTCAACACAATCTATCCGCAACTCGTTAAATAATAAAAATCATAAACTTTATGAACCGTCATTACTTTTAACAGAATCAGCGTTAACATTTTAAATTCAACATATCGATTATCCCATGAACTTACGGCATAGCTTCTCTGATGTTTCTAGTCCGTAGAAAGAAAACTTTTCTCGCGCTGATCCTGCACACATAAGCCCCCTCATTCCCGTTTCTCCAAACCGGTATTTTCCCACAAGACGCGGCGAAACCGAGTGTGACGTCATCTCATGCCGCGATATATCACAGACAACGAATTTCCTTTAAACAACCTTAACTTTAACTAGAAAACGATAACAAACGAATTACTAAAGCGAAAATATAATAAAGTAAACAAACGCCTTAAAGGCAACACACTCCCCGCCTGACCTTCGTAAGGTCACAATGAACATAATACAAAACTTCAGTCTCTAAGTCAGTCCCTAGGGAGAAGTAGAATGACTTCTGCAACTGGCCTTTGGTAAATTTTCACATCACCTTGGTCAGAAATTTTCAACTCAATCTTGCTGACATGTCCATCCCGACTAGGGAATGTGGCAGTGATTCTGGCCATTGGCCAGCAGTTACGGGCGATTTGCTTATCACTGAGCAGGACTAAATTTCCAACTTGAAGACTCCTGCAGGGTTCTGTCCACTTTTGTCTGTGTTGCAACAAAAGTAGATATTCATGTCTCCAACGAGACCAGAACCGATTTGCCAGAGCCTGGAGCTGTCTCGATTGCTTTGTGTACAAATCCTTCTTCAACTTGACCATCCTTCCCGACTATCTTCAAGTAAGCCACAGCACCGCTGGCCTTGGTAGACGCATCAGAAAAAACACACAATTCTGTGTGCGCTGCCTCGGTGTGTGAGGTCACAGTGTACCTACGTCGGATATGAAGCAGTTTTAGATCTTGAAGTGAATCTCTCCAAGCCTCCCACTTGCTTAGCTGTCTTCTGGTAGGGGAGTATCCCAGCCAGAAAGTTCAGAGGTAAGTTCTCTGAGAAGGACTCTTCCCTGGATCGTAACTGGCGCCAGTAGACCCAAGGGATCGAAATACTGTTGACAGTTGAGAGAACATCTCTTCCTAATAGCAGGAGTATTTCTGCTTTTGGATCCAGTTGTGGGATGTGCTTGGCAATGTGGTGGAGTTGTGTCTGGTTGTAGCACTGCACTTGGTGTCGGGATCCCAGTGCGGTTATTCAAAATTTCATTGCACTCTAAGAGTGGAGGGAGACAGATAACAACTTTACCATCCAGGGACTTCAGCTGGAAGCTTTCTGCCATCCTTCCATATGTTTCCACGCTGCCTGAGCAAGTTCTAAGGTAATATGGGAACTGATTACCCTCAATGTTGAACAAGTCAAAGAACTCTGGTCTGACTAGTGAGCGACTGCTCTGATCATCCAGAATTACATAGGCTTTGATGGCCTTGTCTTTGGCTCCCTTAGGGTACAACTTAGTGAGGCAGATTTTCGAACAAGAACGGCTTGACTGAGCTTGACCACAAACTTCTGTGGCAGCTCGAGCTGACAACAGTTGTCCTGGAGTGAGCCTCTCCCTCCACGCCGTCCTGTTGTGAGGGTGAAGGAACTTTGTCGGTTTGCGGTAACGGGCCGGGATGCATGGCCCCATCGTGATTAGTGCTATTACATTCCGGCACTTCACGGAGATCGTACACTCCTAGCAAGGTGAGAGGTAGAGGAACAACATTTAAAACATATTTTTTCTCCTTGAGCAGGGCCATTCTCTCTTCAAGGGTTTTTTTCCTAAACGTTCTGCATTTTTTGAGGGGGTGGAGTTTGTTATGTAATAGACAATTCTTGTTAGGGTCATTGTTAGTTGTAAAGACTTCAGTTTTACGAACTGAGACAGCATTATTAATGTTGAAGTTATTCGAAGTGGATTTAACTGGCTTGGTGTAAATTGTACTGCTGCCTGGACTCATGAAGCTAGGGTCGTTTCGCTTCTTCGCTTCCTTGCACACAAACCTAGTGAAATACTCAAAGTGAGGAAATCGACCATCGTTCTCTTCCTTGTACTCTGAGCCAACAGACACCCACCTTTCCTGCAGCCCAAATGGCAGTTTGTCCACGATTGGTCTAATCCCGCATGAAGTATCTAGGTATGATAGACCGGTTAAATAGCCATCTTCTTTGGCGCACTGAATCTCCATGAGTAAATCTCCGAGCTCTCGTAACTTAATGTGGTCCTTGGCTGATACCTTAGGAAAATTTTCCAGACGTCGAAATAGTGCCATTTCAATAATTTCAGGGGCCGCATAGCACTCCCGAAGTCTCTCCAAGTTTTGCGTAAGGCTAGCTTGGGCTTGTTAATGTACACTGAACGTATGCGGCTCACCTGTTCGCATGATTCTTTTCCCAGCCATTTCGTCATAAGATCCAACTCTTGGGTTGCTCCGAGCTGGACTCCGTGGATAGCGTTGGCGAATGAGGAGTACCATGCACGGTAATTTTCAGGTTTATCGTCAAACTGATATAGTCCTGACGTGACGAGATTTCGTCGTGCTAAATACTGTGCCATGGGTTCAACTGCTAGTGGCATGCTGGCTGGGGGAACATGTCGGCGGGTATGTGACTGATGGTGTACATTTGTTATGGAATTTGCTGTTCTGAATTCAGCCTTTGCCTCTCCTCTCACCAAATCTGGTAAGTTTGGTGTCGAGAAGTATTTGTCATCAGCCCTTTCATTCTTGAATTCGTCGCGGAGTTGCCAGGGTAAATTGTCTTCCTCAGGTGGATGTGATGCAATTGGGCCTCTCTGACTCCTCATGAGGTGGGATGTTAGCATATAAGTATGGAGAGGAAGAACTAATCTTCAAGTCCATTTGAAATCGGACATAGTCGTTTGCTCGTTCCAATCTGGTCTTTTCTGAAGTAGATTTAATGTCAACCAGAACGTGCATTTCTTCAGCATTTCTTCTCTGCTTCTATCCTGGCAGCTTCTGCTTCTCGGTGTAGCGGCAGCACTTCTAAGTCTGACTCTATCCTTACTTTTTCCAACTGATTTTCGGCTTCTCTGGCAGCCTTTTTCATTTGGTTTTCGGCTTCTCTGGTAGCCGCTTCCTTTTTCAATATTGCTTCTTGTTCGGCGTACAACGCTCGCACATTGGCGGCTTCTGCCTTAGCTCTTGCATGGTCAGCCTTACTTTTTGATGCCCTACTGCCCCTGTCGCTGGAAGGCAACGACGTAATGCTGGATCGTGTTATCATTGCAGCACTTGAAACACCTGGTTATGCCGCCTTTTCACTGTAGTTTTCTCGCACAGGTGTAAAAGAACTCTGAACTAAATACCAAGCATAAACCAGTCAATGAGGCAGTCCCAATAAGATTAACCGTTCACTGTTCACTCTTCCACATTAACGTATGGTGAAAACTGTTGATAAAACAATACAAAATATATACAGTATTTGTTTCCTTCTTGACATCACATTTACATCATAAATACTTGCAAAAGTAAAACTACAACAACTATATTACATTAAAGTGCAACATACAGTCAGAATCTACCTACGCCATCAACTGGCTTTAATACATTTCAACACAAACTATCCGCAACTCTTCAAATAACAAAAAAAAACATAAACTTTATGAACCGTCATTACTTTTAACAGAATCAGCGTTAACATTTTAAATTCAACATATCGATTATCCCATGAACTTACGGCGTGGCTTCTCTGATGTTTCTAGTCCATAGAAAGAAAACTTTTCTCGCGCTGATCCTGCACACATAAGCCCCCTCCTTCCCGTTTCTCCAAACCGGTATTTTCCCACAAGACGCGGCGAATCCGGGTGTGACGTCATCACATGCCGCGATATATCACAGACAACGAATTTACTTTAAACAACCTTAACTTTAACAAGAAAACGATAACAAACGAATTACTAAAGCGAAAATATAATAAACTAAACAAATGCCTTAAAGGCAACACAGGCAATGAGTACAGGATCTGGGACGTCATGTTCAACTGTATAAATCGTTTATTGTGAAAGAGTTTATTGTGCATTCGTTGATGAAAATATGCTTTGCGTTTTGATCGCCAACTATAGAAATAAAGCTTGAGATGAAGCTTGAGATAGTGCAGAAAAGATTGACAAGTATGTCAGCAGTACAGCGTGATTTTAACTGTAGGAAGAGTCTGGGGTTGTTCATCCCCAGACCACAGGTGGCTGCGCGGTGACCATAATGTAATATCAGGAAGGGCACAGGCAGGGGGTGTTAACACAGT